>NW_028319680.1:75000-260958 GCF_062004578.1 Staurois parvus | reverse complement strand
GGGCACGGGAGTCCATTCAAATGAATGGGCTCTCGTGCCCGTGCAAAACGCGGCCCGCACGGCCTCAGAGATGTGAACCAGGGGTTCCTTATCGCACACACACACACACACACTCACACTAGGGTCAATGAACCTACCTACCAACATGACTTCGGAGTGTGGGAGTAAACCAGAGTACCTGGAGGAAACCCACACAAGAATGCAAGAAAACCCACGCAAGAACATGCAATGTCACGGTTGGGTTTCAAAGTGATGACCTTGAGGCTTCTAGGCTTTGAGGTGCTAACTGGTACACCACTGTGCTGCCCATGTCTCATCCCATCTGCTCCATGCATACTCAATGCACTCATTAATCACTGAGTCTGTAGACTGAATGAGTGGGCCAGACTCCTTCAAGTTACCAAATAGGTGTTCTTCTGACCATACTTCAGCCCGTGTAGTACCTCCCCTACCCCCCCCCCAAAAAAAAAAATATAACAAGTTTGGTGATTCAAAGGCCATACAGTATATTTGGGACGCATGTATGACAGGCAACCGATCTGTTCATTTCTGATTGCCAGCCCTGCTCCTGATAATTTGGAGTCCAACTACTGCTGTATTTCTCTAATATAAAACAAACAAAAAGTAAGAAAGGTAACTGTTGGGTGGTTCAGCTCACCAACACCCACAGATTCACAGTTTTAGTTTCAATGACACTTTAAAATATTAAAGTGGCTGTAAAGCCTTCCATATACCCAGTGAAGTGACTGGCCTCAGGTGACACACAGAGATGAAACAGATCTTCCTACATAAACTGTACCTGTTTATCTGCACCCATTCTCCTCTACAGCCTTCTAAAACACAAGGATCAAAGGCTATTTCTCAGCATCCAGAAGGCAAGGGACAGGCATAAAATGTCACACACTGCACAGCATAGAGCAGAGAGCTGAGTGTAATCTGAGACATGAGTGAAGGGACTGAACACACCCCCATACACAGCCTTATAGGGAAACGGCATAGTTGAGGCTCTCAGTCACCTGGGGCATTTGGTGTCAGCATAGACTGTCAGAAGTGTCACAAGTTAGCCTGCAGTTCCTTGTTTGTGTATTCTTACCTCCTTGCTGCAGTGCTGTTCCTGATCCCTTTCACATGTGTGTTTGCCTGTGCTCACCTATGGGCATCGTCTACTGTTCACTGGGTTTTATTTCCTTTCCTTCCATCACTTCCCGGCCCGTCTCCTTGTTTGCCTGCCTATATAAGACATGCTCAGTCTAGGTCACTTTGCCTGAGCAACATCCTAGTTATCGGAGCTCTTGTGTGTTGCTATTGCCCGTATCCTGCATTGACTACTCGTCTACTGACCCCGGCTTTGTTCTCTGACTGTGCTGGTTTTCCGCCCGTCCTGACCTCGGCTCGTCTATCGGATTTCCTTTTGTCTCCTCCCATTGTACTCTCTCCTTGTCAAGGTCCTACCCTTTCCCAGAGGTTATGTTACTCAATGTGCTGGCATCCATCTTGGATTTCTGCAGAGCATGGTGGGAATCTTTTATGCCTTCAGGTCTCTGAGGTCCATCCCCCAGAGGGGTGTGGTTGATTACATATAAGCCTGTGGTCCGCACATGCCCTTTGCACTCGTGACTTGTGTCTTTGTGTTGCTATAATTCTGTTCTGACTCTCGTGACTCTCCTGGAATCTGACTCGGCTTGTGACTCGACCATTCTTTGTGTTCTCCTTTGATCTGACCCTCTGTTGCTGAACCCGGCCCGTGACCTGTGATTCTTGTCTGCTGTCCTGTACTGTTTTGTCCCGTTGTTGTCGACCCGGCCTGCCCGACTACTCTATTGTCCATTCCACCGGCTGCGTCAAGTCCATCCCCACCATCAGGGGCCCTGGTGAAGGGCAGCCTGGGACTTAGACTCCGCGCCCTGAGGGACTTTGGTCTGTGGGTGGTGGTTGTCGTCATCCAGTGCGTTATATTTGTTATTAGGCCTGCCTGTTTGTTCCTCAGCTCCTGCCCTGACACTCCTCATCCTCAGCTGGGTGTACCCAGGGGCTGCAACCTGGTCCCAGCTTATTGCAAGTCCATCAGGGGCTCTGGTGAAGAAGCAGGCTGGGGCTTAGCCTTGGGGAACCCCAAGTTGACGATCTACAAGGGCTCACTATCACAGGTTCATGACAAGAAGTGACTCCTGCAGATAGCAGAGGAATGAAAGAGGAGACAGAAATCACACTTTGGGTTGAGGCAAGTACACACTATAGAAGGATATGCTTTGTTAATTTTCCATTTCAGGGGATAACAACCACTTTAATCCAATTTTAACTGTCATATTTGTTACTCGGGCATGTTTTTCTGCTTATAATACAGACAGTAGCATTAGAGGTCCCAACATTTTCCAGGCAAAGACGTTCTCAGGCCTGCCACAAAAGAGCCCATTCATAGACACTAGATGTGAGCTGCATTCCCAATGATCGATTTTTATCAGTCTGGTGCATTCTTTGCTCACAGTTTACCTACATTGTGTTGTATTCGGCTAAAACTCCTTCCAGAGGTGTAAAATACAGTGTGTCATGTCAGCAAATAGTCTCTCTAAACATTTTTACTCTGACTTGTATGTCTCGCTTCTGTAAGTAACAATAATATTACTTTGCATATATCCGCATCCAGGGAATTCAGTGAGAAATGACCCATCTATACATCCAAAATACAACGTCGCTATAAAAGCTTGCAGGTGGCATTCAATTTTTTCGTATTCTTGCTATTCCTCAGCCAAACAAAGATGGGGCAGTGGCAATTACATCTCCTTGTCTTTTTTTCTATCCAGTAAAGTATATTCTACACTTCTCATGAATGGTAATACTTCCAGTTCCATTTATTTAGAAATCAGTGTATTGCAGAGGTTAGGTGCATAGACCACTTAACACAGTGATTGTCGTAACTTCAGGCAGGACAAGTGCATGCAATCAACTCAGTGCAGTCTTAGGAATGATTGTCAATAGCAGATATTAACCAGTAATCCACTCTCTTTACCTCTCCTCTTGTGGACTTTCCTAAGAGTCTTTAATGATAGATTCAAATCACAGCAGTTATAAATAAAAATCTGGAGTGGCACTCTACCCAATGCATTTTATGGTTTTGGTGGAATGGGGGTATGGTCTGATCTTCTGCATGGGAAGGTGGTGGCAGGTGCAGGCTCACTTCCAGCCTGTAGGTGGCATTGCGTCACTGTTACAGGTGGGGTGGGGTTTGATGAGGGAAAGTGTCTTCCCTTATGGACTCTAGTGGCAATCTTGGGGAAGGTAGTTGTCTGGTAGAAGGCTGAAATTCTGCAAGATCTTAGGTGGTCATCTTGATGAAAAAACCTGATAAATAGGGTGACCTGCATCAAGCAGTTGTCCGACTGGATGCTGAAACTCCACAAGATCTCAGGTGGCCATCTTGATGAAGGAGTCTGATAAATAGGGTGACCTGCATCAATTAGTTGTCTGATTCAATGCTGAAATTCCACAAGATCTCAGGTGGCCATCTTGACGAAGGAGTCTGATAAATAGGGTGACCTGCATCAATTAGTTGTCTGATTCAATGCTGAAATTCCACAAGATCTCAGGTGGCCATCTTGACGAAGAAGACTGATAAATAGGGTGACCTGCATCAATCAGTTGTCCGATTCGGTGCTGAAATTCCACAAGATCTCAGGTGGCCATCTTGACGAAGGAGCCTGATAAATAGTGTGTCTCATCAATTAGTTGTCCGATTCGGTGCTGAAATTCCACAAGATCTCAGACGGCCATCTTGACGAAGGATCCTGATAAATAGGGTGACCTGCATCAATCAGTTGTCCGACTGGATGCTGAAATTCCACAAGATCTCAGGTGACCATCTTGACAAAGGAGTCTGATAAATAGGGTGACCTGCATCCAGGGGTGTATTTAACTCAAGGCAAACAAGGCACTTGCCTAGGGCAGCATTATTCAAGGGGGCAGCACCTCCCCCCAAGAAGAAGGGATGAAAGAAGGGAAACGTGCACCATGGGAACCAGGTAGGATCCGAGAGAGGCAGCTTGATGGTGTATATAGAGCCTGATGTCCGGAGCTGTGAAAATGAGTGTTTTTCTATTGCCAGAGGGGGGGTAGTGGAAGGCTCTCCCAGGTGGGGGGCAGGGGTGTTGTTGTTCAATGTCAGGCTCTCTCTGCGGGAGGGGGAAGCGGGGGTTGTGTTGTTAAATGTCCGTGTGAGAAGACAATTTTTGTGTTGCCTAGGGCAGCACAAAAGCAAATACACCACTGCCTGCATCAATCAGCTGTCCGATTGATTGCTGAAATTCCACAAGATCTCAGGCGGCCATCTTGATGAAGGAGCCTGATAAATAGGGTGACCTGCATCAATCAGTTGTCCAATTGGAAGCTGAAATTCCACAAGATCTCAGGCGGCCATCTTGATGAAGGAGCCTGATAAATAGGGTGACCTGCATCAATCAGTTGTCTGATTGGATGCTGAAATTCCAAAAGATCTCAGGCGACCATCTTGATGAAGGAGCCTGATAAATAGGGTGACCTGCATCAAACAGTTGTCTGGCTGGATGCTGAAATTCCATAAGATCTCAGGCAGCCATCTTGACGAAGGAGCCTGATAAATACGGGGACCTGCATCAATCAGTTGTCTGATTGGATGCTGAAATTCCAAAAGATCTCAGGCGACCATCTTGATGAAGGAGCCTGATAAATAGGGTGACCTGCATCAAACAGTTGTCTGGCTGGATGCTGAAATTCCATAAGATCTCAGGCAGCCATCTTGACGAAGGAGCCTGATAAATAGGGTGACCTGCATCAAACAGTTGTCTGATTGGATGCTGAAATTCCACAAGATCTCAGGCAACCATCTTGACGAAGGAGCCTGATAAATACGGGGACCTGCATCAATCAGTTGTCTGACTGGATGCTGAAATTCCATAAGATCTCAGGCAGCCATCTGGACAAAGAAACCTGATAAATAGGGTGACCTGCATCAATCAGTTGTCCGACTGGATGCTGAAATTCCACAAGATCTCGGGCTGCCATCTGGACGAAGAAGCCTGATAAACAGGGTGACCTGCATCAATCAGTTGTCCGATTGAAAGCTGAAATTCCACAAGATCTCAGGTGGCCATCTTGACAAAGGAGCTTTATAAATAGGGTGACCTGCATCAATCAGTTGTCCGATTGGAAGCTGAAATTCCACAAGATCTCAGGTGGCCATCTTGATGAAGGAGCCTAATAAATAGGGTGACCTGCATCAATCAGTTGTCCGATTGGAAGCTGAAATTCCACAAGATCTCAGGTGGCCATCTTGATGAAGGACCTGATAAATAGGGTGTCCTGCAACAATCAGTGGCAGGTAAGGAGCAGGCATCCGCTGGTTAGGGAGAGTGTTTAGAGCAGGGAAAGGTTCTTGGAGAGTAGGGACAGATCAGGGAGGTCTTCTGCAGTTTGGAACACTGTCTGGTGCTAAAATAGGACGGTGAGCCCCCTTTCACATTAGAGCTCCGCCTTCACACCAGTCATCCCTTCACATCAGAGCCCTTCTTATACAACAGAGGCCCCATTACATGAGAGCATCACCAAATCAGAGTCACCCCATCACATCAGAAGTCCTCCCATCACATATATGTCCTCCCTGAACATCAGAACCCCCTTCACATTAGAGCCCTTCCCCTTCACACTAGTCACCCCTTCACATCAGAGTCCCTTTTATACATCAGAGGCCACTGTACATGACAGCCCTCATCACATCCGAGTTCCCCAGTCACACAGCCTCCTCATCATAAAGCCCCCTCTGATCACATAGTCATCTGTTAACATCAGAGCCCTACCTTTTGCCTCCAGTGATGTGGCAGAGGGCAGGAAGTGGAGGAGGTCTGGAGGAGGAGACAGACTTCCATCTTCTTATGAATACTGTTGGGGGCCCTGCATGGTGTATGGCTTGGATCAGAGTCATGTGTTGCCATGGTGTGGTTGAACTAGCCACCCACCCCAGCTCTAGAGCATCATTGGGCTGGCGGGCATGGCAACTCATGGTGCCAATCTAGGGAAAATTGGGACCCATGCTTGCAGCACCCGGGGGAGCCCAGAGGGCACCTGGTGGAACCCTGGTGGCACCCTGGTTGAGAAACACTGACCTATATGCATTAGACAAAGAAATTGCAACATTACAAATAAAAACCCCACCTGATCGATGGATTGCCCATACCATGCTAAAATTTCATGTACCACCACCTTCACTAAGATATCGTCACTCCAGTTTTTGGGACGAGGCGTGTTGTATGTGGCTGTATAAGTGTAAACAGCAAACGCGGCCCAGAATCACACAGATGTACCTTCAAATGAATGTCAAACAATGGCTTTGCTTTCTCACACACTTCATATGCATTCCATGTAGCCCTCCTTTGAGACAAGAAGAAAGGAGGATTCATCATTACCCCACAGGCTACAATATGTGAAGTCAAGCAGTGTATGTTAATTACTCCAGTCATTGCCATTTTTGGGAAAAGGTTTACAAAGTCATTGCTATGTTGTAGACAATAAAGACTTTGTCCCTAAAGAAGCAGATTAATGTCCCATCTGAATTTCTTGTATCAACCATGAAAATAAATTGCACTGGAAAGAACGCTCTGAGGTTGGCTCTAAAATACGGGAGCTGTCAATCAGATCTGATCAAATGTTAAGACATTTAAAAAAAAACAGGCTCCTGGCTTCTATTAAGGCTTATTCACATTGGCAGAAAAAATGCTGCGTTTAGATGCGTACAGTGTATAATTTCTTTCTATGCACTTATCAGTAGCACTCCCTATTATAACTGAAGCACATTGTCAGTAAAGTCGTGCACAGATGGAACAATGTTGAACAAAATTTGGAAGAAAATCGCTTGGGATCCTTCCTGCGGAGCCATTGTACTCTCTCTGGGAGCCACCCCCACCTGGAGAAGTTACTCACTTCATTTTGTTGCGTTTGTAATGAAATTCATTTAGTTTTGTTTATTCTTTTCCACCAGATTCAACCCCTGAGGAAGTCATGTGGTTCGTGACGCAACGCATCGGACAGAATTGTGGTGACATCATTTCCAGTTTCTGACAGCAGCCACCATCTTGATACACCCATCTCTGTCACTCTGAACTTACACATGCTTGTATGGGTCTGTGGACCTGGATTTTTGTGTGAGTAGTATTCTTTGTTTATTTTTTAATAAATTCAAGAACATATTGCACTATGGGAAGTCCCTTGTGGTTTTTTCTTTCAAGTACGGCCCATATAAGAGGATGCCTTTGATACATCATAGAGGGGACATCCAAGGATAACATCGCTGAGTACATTCATTTAAAGCATGCATGACCCTTTATGAGTCAGAGTTGGAGGTGAGCGCACATGCTAGCTGGTGGAGGGGAACAAGCATTTTTCAGTGTTCATTGCTGTTGGAGACTCAGGGCTGCCTACATGTAAGTAGCATGGAGAAAGTGCAAGCCCATGATGAAGGAATACACCAGTGGACCATGTAGTCCTTGTAACCAGTGCATAAATCACTATGCGGTAGAACTAGATAGGTCTAAATTTTTTCTTTTGGTGTTGGAGAGAGGTCATCAGGACCTCCATGTGTCTGATCTTATTAATTTTAGAAAGTTTGTCACTGATTTTGAAAAAAACAAATCCATCTGATCCTTTAATGTTACTGTGTGGACCTTCAGGTACTCATTAGCTTGGGTAACCCCACCTCTGAAAAGGACATCTCTTTATTTTTGGGAGTTCAGAAATTCTATCCAGTAGAGCCAGATAAATCTAAGTTTTCCCTCTTGGTGTTGAAGAGAGGCCATCAGCTCCTCCATGTTTCTGATCCTATTAATTTTAAAAAGTTTGCCAATAATGTTGAAAAAAACCCCTTCGATAAGTTGATGTCACTGTGTGAACATTCATATACATTCATTAGCTAAGGTAACTCTAACTCTGGGAATGATGTATCAATATTCTTGGGAGCTCAGGAATTCTATCCAGTAAAGCCAGGTTAGTCTAAATTGTTTATCTTGGTGTTGGAGAGAGGCCATCGGGTCCTCCATGTGTCTGATATTCTTAATTTTAGAAAGTTTGTCACTCCTTAAAAAAAAAAATCCCTTCAATACTTGGATGTCACTGTGTGAATCTGCAGCTAACATGGGTAACTCAACCTCTGAGAAGGGTGTCTCTATATTCTTGGGAGCTTGTGAATTCTATCCAGTAGAACCAGGTTAGGCTAAATTTTCCCTCTTGGTGTTGGAGAGAAACCAACAGGTTCTCCATGTGTCAGATCTTACTAATTTTGAATAGTTTGTTACTGATTTTGAAAAAATACCTCTGATTTGTCAATGTCACTTTGTGAATCTTCAGGTACACATTAGCTTGGGTAACTAACTCTGAGAAGGATGTCTCTGTATTGTTGGGAGCTCAGAAATTATATCCAGTAGAGCCATGTTAGTCTAAATTTTTCCTCTTGGTGTTGGAAAGAGGCCACCTGGTCCTCCATGTGTCTGATCTTGCTAATTTTAGAAAGTTTGCCACTGATTTTGAAAAAAAATCCTTTCGACACTTGGATGTCACTATGTGGACCTTCAGGTACTAATTAGTTTTGGTAAGACAACCTCTGAGAAGGACGTCTCTATAATCTTGGGAGCTTGTTAGTTTTTTCCAGTAGAACCAAAATTAGTCTGAATTTTTCCTCTTGGTGTTGGAAAGAGACCATCAAGTTCTTTAGTGTCATATCTTATCAATCTTGAATAGTTTTTCACTGATTTTGAAAAAAAAAATCCTTCTGATACTAGGGATCTTCAGTAGAGATGAGCGAATTATTCAAAAATTCGATTCGGCTGATTCGCCGAATTTCAGGAAGAAATTCGATTCGATGCGAATTTATTCGCTACGAAGTTAACTTATAAAAAGGGTTTCTAGGCTTCAGAGAGCCTTTAAATTAGTGCAGAACACTGTACCTTTAATTTAAATGCCCTTGGAGATGAGGAAGGAGAAGGAGAAGGATGAGAAGAAGGAGAAGGAGAAGGATGAGAAGAAGGAGAAGGAGAAGGATGAGAAGAAGGAGAAGGAGAAGGATGAGAAGATGGAGAAGGAGAAGGATGAGAAGATGGAGAAGGAGAAGGATGAGAAGATGGAGAAGGAGAAGGATGAGAAGAAGGAGAAGGAGAAGGATGAGAAGAAGGAGAAGAAGAAGGATGAGAAGAAGGAGAAGGATGAGAAGAAGGAGAAGGATGAGAAGAAGGAGAAGAAGGATGAGAAGAAGGATGAGAAGAAGGAGAAGGATGAGAAGAAGGATGAGAAGAAGGATGAGAAGAAGGAGAAGGATGAGAAGAAGAAGGATGAGAAGAAGGAGAAGGATGAGAAGAAGGAGAAGGATGAGAAGAAGGAGAAGGATGAGAAGAAGGAGAAGGATGAGAAGAAGAAGGATGAGAAGAAGAAGAAGGATGAGAAGAAGAAGAAGGATGAGAAGAAGGAGAATTCCAAGCCGGCAAAAAGTGTATCTGCAGAGCTCCGCTATTTCTTAGGCTATTTCTGACAGTTCTGTGACATTCACTCCATACAGCGGTTGAAACATTGTATCTATTTGTTTCCATAAATGGATCCATTTATGGAAACAAATAGATACAATGTTTCAACCGCTGTATGGAGTGAATGTCACAGAACTGTCAGAAATAGCGGAGCTCTGCAGATACACTTAGCGGAGCTCTGCAGATACACTTTTTGCCGGCTTGGAATTATTCTTATTTTCATCCTATTTCTTCTTCTTCTTCTTCTTCTTCATCCTCATCCTCATCTTCTTCTTCTTCTGAGGATGAGGATGAGGATGAAGAAGAAGAAGAAGAAGAAGTAGGATGAAAATAAGATTAATTCCAAGCCGGCAAAAAGTGTATCTGCAGAGCTCCTCTAAGTGTATCTGCAGAATAGAGGAGCTCTGCAGATACACTTTTTGCCGGCTTGGAATTATTCTTATTTTCATCCTACTTCTTCTTCTTCTTCTTCTTCTTCTTCATCCTCATCCTCCTCTTCTTCTTCTTCTGAGGATGAGGATGAGGATGAAGAAGAAGAAGAAGAAGTAGGATGAAAATAAGAATTCCAAACCGGCAAAAAGTGTATCTGCAGAGTTCCTCTATTTCTGACAGTTCTCTGACAGCTCCTTCACATGTACAGCGGTTGAAACATCTGTTTCCGAATAAAAACATCTGTATCCTAAATGGAAACAAATAGATACAATGTTTCAACCGCTGTACATGTGTTCCTTCTGTCAGAGAACTGTCAGAAATAGCGGAGCTCTCTGCAGGGACACTTTTGCCGGCTGATCGGGAAAAATCCGATTCGCGCACCCGAAGTAGGCAAATATTCGGATTCGACGCGAATCAAATTTTTCCTGAAATTCGTATCGAATTCCGGTTCGCCTGGTTCGATTCGCTCATCTCTAATCTTCAGGTAAACGTTTTAGCTTGAGTGACCCAACTTCTGACAAAGACGTCTCTATAATCTTGGGAGCTTGTTAGTTTTTTTTTTCAGTAGAACCAAGTTAGTCTGAATTGTTCCTCTTGGTGCTGGAAAGAGACCATCAAGTCCTTTAGTGTCAAATCTTATCAATCTTGAATACTTTTTCACTGATTTTGAAAAAAAAAATCCCTCTGATACTAGGGATCTTCAGGTAAACTTTTTAGCTTGGGTGACCCAAACTCTGACAAGGATATCTCTATATTCCTGGGAGCTCATACATTTGATCCAGTAGAAACAGGTAGGTCTAAATTTTTCCTCTTGGTGTTGGAGAAGGTCCATCAAGTCCTCCATGTGTCTGATCTTACTAACTTTGAAAAGTTTGTCACTGACTTTGAAAAAAATCCCTTCGATACTTGGATGTCCCTGTGTAGACCTTTCCTCTCTTTAAATTAACGACCTTCAGGTAAACGTTAGCTTGGGTGACCCAACCTCTGACAAGGATATCTCTATATTCCTGGGAGCTCATACATTCGATCCAGTAGAAACAGGTCTAAATTTTTCCTCTTGGTGTTGGAGAAAGTCCATCAGGTCCTCCATGTGTCTGATCTTACTAAATTTGAAAAGTTTGTTACTGATTTTGGAAAAAATCCCTTCGATACTTGGACGTCCCTGTGTAGACCTTTCTTCTCTTTAAATTAACAACCTTCAGGTAAACTTTAGCTTGGGTGACCCAACCTCTGACAAGGACGTCTCTATATTCTTGGGAGCTCATACATTCGATCCAGTAGAAACAGGTAGGTCTAAAATTTTCCTCTTGGTGTTGGAGAAAGTCCGTCAGGTCCTCCATTTCACTGATCTTACTAATTTTGAAAAGTTTGTCACTGACTTTGAAAAAAATCCCTTCGATACTTGGACGTCCCTGTGTAGACCTTTCTTCTCTTTAAATTCTGTACTTCTAGTTGGGCAAAGGCCTCCGTTCCGCTGCATATGGTAAGGTGGACATTAGCCAGGTTTCCATTATATACCTGCTGCGTCAGCACTTACAAACTTCAGCTGTGAATTTAGCCATTTGCCTTTACATCCACTTTACAAAAAAACGCCTTGTCTGTTTTTTCCAGTCCCTTCCCCAAACTAAATGAAGAATAAAAAAGTTTAGTTGAAAGAAATTGATTTCCATTTAATTAACAGTCAAACTTTTAATTACTTACCAAATCAAATAATTTGTTGTACCGGCATACTAGGCTTCAATGATAGAGGTAAAAGAAAAATGGAGTATTAATATGATGGAGGTTTGCTATACACTATAACCCATTAATGAGATCAAATATGTTGGGTGTTCCCTGCGCACATAACCAGGCCTATTCAATGATATGAAGACAGGTAACGATGTGCTAGATTCAGTAAATTGCATAAATTAGCTAAAAAAAGCATCTCTTTAAAAAAAAGGTACTCTTTTATTTAAGATAAAACATGTATAATTTACATTCTAACCCGTTAATGAGGTAAAATGCTTTCAATACGTTGGGCGTTCCCTGCGCACACAGGCTTATTCAATAAATGATGTACTAAAATCAGTAAATTGTATAAATTAACAAAAAAAAATTTCTTTAATTTACAATTATATAGAACATATATTTGCTACAAAATTAATTTTTTAACGTATTGTTTTTACACCTTTTTATTTTTATCTGCACAGATTTATGATTGACTAAAACTGTCAAAACATGCAAATTTGACTTTATTACAAACATGGTTTTCTCTGTACAAAAAAATTCCCAAAAATCCTATATCATGCAAATGTGATTAGCTAACTGCTTGTTTCTGAAGTCTGCACAGAGCTTGCAGTAAAATTGTAGGCATTCCTTGCATTGTTCTTATGATGAACCGCTCTGCCTTACTTTAATGTATTCTTTTTTTGTCTTGTATTGAACTGCTTATGGTTATTACATTTTTTGTAGTATGTCTAGGGTGATCCAGGGGTTAAATGTGTGCCTAAGTATGTGTAATATGCATACAGTGTGCTGCTTTTTACTAACGATCTGTAAGATTGCTCCCTCTGTACAGAGCCCTGTGTTGATTGTCAGCACAGGGCTCTGGGCTGTGATTGGACACAGCTGATCAGCAGGTCCCAGCCATGAATCATTGGCCAGGACTTGCTGACAGTCTCCCACTGTGTGCAGTTGAGCGACCCAAACCCAGAAGGGTAGGGTAGGTAGGGAGGGGTACATCACTTTGCCTGTGTGCGCCACTCGTCTGTAGTACATTGCGGGTGGGTGGTCTGCAAGTAGTTAAAGTGGTATTTAACCTTTTGGTGCCAGCCGAACGCAAATGTGCGGCCTCTCGGCATCTGGGCCTAGACCCCGAGCGGCCGCACTTTTGCGTTCCATTAAAAAAAACATATGTGCTGAGAGCGCGTGCTCCCAGCACACACATTCAGTACTCATGGGAAGGTCCCGGTCTCCTTTTTCGATCGGGACCTTTCCCAATCATGTGACTGCTGTGACAGCTAATCATGACAGTCACATGACCCTAAAACCCCACCCCGCCTCCAGGCTTTTGGAACCCTTAAAGGGCTGGGAGGCTCCGGCGCCAAGGTGTTAAAAAAATCTATATAGGGTACATACAGTATTTTGAAATGTATTATATATATATATATTTTTTTTTTACTTATTTATTTTTTTTACTATATATTTATATTTTTTTATTTTTATATATATATATATATATATATATATATTTATTTATTTATTTTACTATATATATACATTTTTTTTATTTTTTTTAATATATATATATATATATATATATATATATATAAAAATAAAAAAATATAAATATATAGTAAAATAAATAAATAAATAAATAAAAATATATATATATAATACATTTCAAAATACTGTATGTCTTTAAAAATAGAAATCTACATTTTTGAAATGCATTTACAAATCTATGTAAAAATATATGTTAAAATGACTTTTTTATATGTAGAAAAAATCTAAAGAATATATTTTAAAAATATATATTTTTAAAAATATATTTCCTATACTTCCTATTGACCATCGCACTAATGTATAGCGAGCTGCAGATATAGTAATTATTAGCAGGGGTTCCCTGAGAAAGTTATTTCAAGGGTTACAAAGGTTGAGGAAGGCTGATCTATACACTTAAGGAGCAACTTTTACCATTCCCTATGCTTGTGGGAAGGTGCAGAGTGATGCGACGGCAGAAAACACACAAAGTCCAGGTGCAATAACAGGAATATATTATAACAGAAGTCCAGCAGATAACAAACAGGCCTGGCAGGAAGACAACCAGACCGGGAGCATTCAAAAGTTGTAAAAGCAAAGCGGCAGTAGAGTGATGACCAAAAGGTTCTGACAGCATCTGTCTCAAGGAGCAGAATGTGGCTGTCAAGGTCCTACCTTTTCCCAGAGGTTATGTTTCTCCATGTGCTGGCATCCATCTTGGATTTCTGCAGAGCATGGTGGGAATCTTTTATGCCTTCAGGTCTCTGAGGTCCATCCCCCAGAGGGGTGTGGCTGCTGACATATAAGCCTGTGGTCTGCACATGCTCTTTGCACTTGTGTCTTGTGTCTTTGTGTTGCTACAGCTCTGTTTATACTCTCATGACTCTCCTGGAATCTGACTCGGCTTGTGACTCGACCATTCTTTGTGTTCTCCTTTGATCTAACCCTCCATTGCTGAACCCGGCTCGTGACCTGTGTTTCTCGTCTGCTGTCCTGTACCGTTTTGTCCCGTTGTTGTCGACCCGGCCTGCCCGACTACTCTATTGTCCTTTCCACCAGCTACACGCCATTGGCAGCGGCCATTACCGCAACGGGGGTGTCTCGGGGGCCGCGACCTGGTTCCTGGCTGCGTCAAGTCCATCCCCACCATCAGGGGCCCTGATGAAGGTCAGCCTGGTACTTAGACTCTACGCCCTGAGGGACTTCGGTCTGTGGGTGGTGGTTGTCGTCAGCCAGTGCGTTACATTGTTAATAGGCCTGCCTGCCCATTCCAGCGTTCCTGTCCTGACAGTGGCCTGGCCATTCTGCACCTAAACAGGAAGGCTTCCAGGAAGGATGGCGTGTCCCTACACTTTCCCTACTTCTCCGGAACCTTTCCCTGATGCTGAGCACTATACCTGACAGACAGGTAACCTGTTCTTACACTAGACACTTGGAAATTGTGCGCCATACCTTGGAGCCAGAGTCCTAAATAGACTCTGCATGATCCAAGATGGCTGCCAGAGTCAAATGGGGGTGCCGGGATCCAATCGGATAGCTGCTTCCCGGTGTTCAAGGAAACCATAGAGTAAATAGGTCCCTCTACACTTCCTCCGCTGTAGATGAGCACCACCTGCAGTGGAGCAAGTAGACTGCTCCTGCCTACATGCTGCTCCTTTTGGAACACTTTCTCCCACAGAAACTCGGCATTTTCCTTCCCTTGCATGCCTTGATGTCTCTATTCCAGCACTTATCAAATGTCTAAAAACAAACACCAACTCCCACACAAGCAGAGAGGTCATTTTAACCGCCTCCCGCCCACCATATAAGGCGGTTCTCTCATTCTGGGAGGACATCATATGACGTCCTCCCACTCTATTCGCGCATGTGCGGCTCTGGGAACACTCAGCGCGGCGATCGGTGGTGCGGTGTGTCCCTCGGACACAGCGGATCACCAATCAACGGAAAGAGCCGAAGATGTCGGCACGGTCATGTGATCAGCTGTGTCCAATCACATGTAAATAGGGAAATGTCGGTTATCAGCATTTCTCTCTTCATGAGCCGTCACGCTGACAGAGGAGAGGAGCGGAGAGACGGTAATCGGCATTACTGAGAGGGGACATCTACACTGATCATCAGGGCACTGATGATGATCAGTGTAGCCCCATCAGTGCCACCTGTCAGTGCCCATCATGCCAGCTGTCAGTGCTCATCAATGCCACCTGCCAGTGCCCATCAGTGCCACATCAATGCTACATATCAGTGCCTACCAGTGCACATCAATGCCACATATCAGTGCCCATCTGAGCTGCCTTTCAGTGTCACCTATCAGTGCTGCCAATCAGTGCCACCTATCAGTACCAGTCAGTGCCACCTATCAGTGCCAGTCAGTGTCGCCTATCAGTGCTGCCTAACAGCGCCAGTCAGTGCCACCTAACAGTGCCATATATGAGTGCTGCCTTTCAGTGTCCATCAGTGATGCCTGTCAATGCTCATCAGTGCCACCTACCAGTGCTGCCAATCAGTGCCACCTATCAGTACCAGTCAGTGCCGCCTATCAGTGCCAGTCAGTGTCGCCTATCAGTGCTGCCTAACAGCGCCAGTCAGTGCCACCTAACAGTGCCATATATGAGTGCTGCCTTTCAGTGTCCATCAGTGATGCCTGTCAATGCCCATCAGTGCCACCTACCAGTGCTGCCAATCAGTGCCACCTATCAGTACCAGTCAGTGCCGCCTATCAGTGCCAGTCAGTGTCGCCTATCAGTGCTGCCTAACAGCGCCAGTCAGTGCCACCTAACAGTGCCATATATGAGTGCTGCATTTCAGTGTCCATCAGTGATGCCTGTCAATGCCCATCAGTGCCACCTATCAGTTCTGCCTATCAGTGCCATATATGAGTGCTGCCTTTCAGTGCCCATCAGTGATGCCTGTCAATGCCCATCAGTGCCACCTATCAGTTCTGCCTATGAATGTCATATATGAGTGCTGCCTTTCAGTGCCCATCAGTGCCATCTATCAGTGCCCATCACTGCAGCCTCATTAGCGCACATCAGTGAAGGAGAAAAATCACTTATTTACAAAATTTTATAACAAAAACTAAGAAAAAAATTTATTTTTTTAAATTTTCAGTGGTTTTTGGTTTGTTTAAGAAAAAATAAAAAACCCCCGAGGTGATTAAATACCACCAAAAGAAAGCTCCATCTGTCTAAAAAAAATGCTAAAAATGTCATATGCAGGGGCAAACTGACCATTTGGAAACTCGGGCACTGCCCGAGGGCCGTGGTCAGTAGGGGGCCCCATGAGATGCCCCTGGTACCTTTTTCATAGGCTTTTTTGAGTTTGGGCAAGGACACAGGGGCCCCATGATCCCCTATTGCCCGGGGGCCCCATGAGTTGTCAGTCCGCCCCTGGTCATATAGGTACAGTGTTGCATGACCGTGCAATTGTCATAAAGTGTGACAGCACTGAAAGCTGAAAATTGGCCTGGACAGGAAGGGGGTAGAAGTGCCCAGTTGCCCACTTCAGTCCTAGACTCAATGGGACCTACCACCCTTTTACAGGCCTACACAGATTCCAAGTCCTACTAGGCAGCACAATGATGGTGAGAATGGTCTATCCATAATCACAAACACAAGCTTTGCCGGCAATGTATTCTCTACAGGTTGGCGAATATCACATTGTAAAATGAAAATTAATTTTGGCACACCAAGGCTTGGCACTTCTAGAAACGTCTCGAAAAGTAGGTGGGCTGCAGAGCTTGCAGATAATAACCGTGCCAGGTTTCTCAATATGCCCTTCTATGTCATTAGTAATGTTCTTAATTAAAATTCCTAAAAAGAAATAATGTCAAAGGTTTCCTTGATCCATTTGCATAGTAATTAGAGATTGATTAGGCTGACGAGCTTCAGAGGACACTACACCTGCACCACCCTGTTGATTCTTAGAATCAGTATGAGATTTGCAAAAGAACTTTAAAGCCAGTGACCCTCGATACCCCGCAGAGAAAGGGTTCATTTCAATTCCTGGCATCAACGGTGGCCAGGTTTTGGAGCTCAATCTGAAGTTCTGATAATCCTTTCTTCAATCTGCAATGCACATTGAATTCCTGTATATCCACTACTTTATATCCGCTCATGAATTCTGGATACATAATTCCATATTTTACATTGCGAGACGAGGAGAGGAGTGATGAGAGGAGCACACAGATTCTGTCACATGAAAGCTGGCAATCTGCTGCTATAACTATGCTTCTCACAGCCAAAAAAAGGTAAAATAAATGTATGTTGCTATGGCTGTTTTTAGTGATTTGGAATAATACATTTTAGTCCATGTATTGTTTTATAAACTGGGCTTCTTCCATTCTTTTGCTAATTAACCTGTTTGACTGGTTTCATAGAGAATAGTAAAACAAGATGTGATGTTGACAGGAGATGGGGAAGGGGAAAAAGGACTTGAGCACAGTCATGAGCTGAACACAAAGGACTCTGAGAAGCAGTTTCCTGCCATCGTTTGTAGAGTAACTGTCAAGGTCCTACCTTTTCCCAGAGGTTATGTTACTCCATGTGCTGGCTTCCATCTTGGATTTCTGCAGAGCATGGTGGGAATCTTTTATGCCTTCAGGTCTCTGAGGTCCATCCCCCAGAGGGGTGTGGCTGATTACATATAAGCCTGTGGTCCGCACATGCTCTTTGCACTTGTGTCTTGTGTCTTTGTGTTGCTACAGCTCTGTTCTGACTCTCGTTACAATCCTGGAATCTGACTCGGCTTGTGACTCAACCATTCTTTGTGTTCTCCTTTGATCTGACCCCCGTTGCTGAACCTGGCCCGTGACCTGTGATTCTCGTCTGCTGTCCTGTACCGTTTCTCCCGTTGTTGTCGACCCGGCCTGCCCGACTACTCTATTGTCCTTTCCACCAGCTACACGCCATTGGCGGTGGCCATTACCACAACTGGAGTGTCTCGGGGGCCGCGACCTGGTTCCTGGCTGCGTCAAGTCCATCCCCACCATCAGGGGCCCTGGTGAAGAACAGCCTGGGACTTAGACTCCGCGCCCTGAGGGACTTCGGTCTGTGGGTGGTGGTTGTCGTCAGCCAGTGCGTTACATTGTTATTAGGCCTGCCTGTCTGTTCCTCAGCTCCTGCCCTGGCATGGATATCCAGTAATCCTCTGTTCCCCGGAAGGGCTTACATACATCATACAGGCACCACCTGTCTGCAGACCTCATCTCAGTGCATCAGCTGTGCTCCTGGTTGGACCACCAACAAGCATTCCTACAGGTGACCTGTGCCACTTTGGGCCTGACTCCCACTGTCCCACTCTCAAGGGAGTCTGGAACTTAGCCGCAAGGGAAGCCCTCTCTCCATTGGCCTCTCACACCAGGTACGTGACAGTACCGCAAAAGGCTAAATTCCAAATACGGGGGAATAATGAGGAGCCAAAAAGAGCCTGAATAAAAATATATAGAAAGAGACTCAAAATATCATCCTACATTGAATATTACTAATTAGGTATGTAGTCCTTGTGCCTATAAAGTCCATTTTCATTATTCCTGTTCTTTTGACTATACCTCCCACTTAGTATAAGTTTGTGCATTGTCCTGGAGAAACAGGATGCCCTTGGTGATCAAACCAATACATTTTTTTTCCAGCCGTGTATACACATCACTCAAGACAGTAATATTCACTGTTGATGGTGGCACCACGGGGTAAAAAAAAAAAAACAATGCTACGTTTGTCCTAGAAAACACTTGCCATCGCTTTACATGCAGACGCAATTGTTCGAAATCTTTTTGGTGGTGGTGAGTCCACATGCTTCTACTGCTTTAATGCTCATTTTGATTCCTGAGTAAAAAGCTGTCTTGGTACCCAGCGTGTGCTAACGTTTCGAAAAATGCAAATGTTTGTGAATGATTGCGTTCACCGTTCCCTCAGGAAGATCCGTCTTTTGTGCAATTGCACAACAGGTTATGTGTTGATTATTCAGGATCGGGATTTCCACGTTCTGAATGTTCACAGGAATGACTGCTGTGGGCTGGCAACCACCATGGCCGGGATGGTCACTGATGGACGTACGGCCATCTTTGAAATGTTTCCATCTTTCAAAGGTCTTACTGCGGCTGAGTGTCTGTGACGGGAGTCACTTTGGGTGGGGGGGGGGGGCCCATGGAACACAGCTCACTTTGGAGAGGTGGGGAGACCCCTGTCTCAGCTGCCCATATCCCTCTTATGTGTAAGTCACCCTGTGCTTGTTAGGGGTACAGGGTGAAATGTTCTAATATTGGTGTGGGGGTTGTTCATTGTTTACTGCCATGTGGTCTCATTGTTCTATTGTGTCCTGCTTGGGAACAAACTATTATGGGATGTATGTTTGTGTATTGGCTTGGTGGGGGGTGTTTCCAGCAGCCCTCCTGATGGGACTGTCTGTTGGTGTGTGTCTCTTGTTGCTAAGTATAGATTGCCCCGCCCTGTGTCATTATGCAGGGAGGGAGGATTTGTCCCCTGAGTGTATAAAAAGCCAGTTCGAGTTTCAAATAAAGAGTTCCATGTTTATACAGTCTTGTGTGGTCAGCGGTGGTGTCCGTGGATTTGTGTTCGGACAGGGAAGCCGGAGTCTAACGGAAATACCCTAGTGCAGTCGGGGTCCGGTTCCGTTACAGTATCATCATCGCACTATACTTGAAGTCTTCTGTAGATATCCATGGGTTTTATACCTTCGTTCACAAGAAACTTTATCACCACATGCTGTTTCATGCATGCACTAACAATGTTGTCTGCCATCTTGATTAATGGTCTCTGGACTGGCCAGCCTATCAGTAATAGGACACACTTGCCACTTACTACTGCATGTAGTACCGCCACGCTACCAGCCCTTTTTACACCTGGAAAGTTAAAAGTTTGACTTGAACACCCCTCATATTTTTTTTTTTTAGAAATCTTTTTGAAAAACTCCCCTTTAGCATTTCTAGCTGTGGCCATCTTGAGTAGATGATTCATGTAGCATTTACAACGTACTTCCTGGAATCCATCTGCCATTAGCTCAAGCATGCTGCCAGGATGGTGTGCTTATCTGAGAAAGCCCATCTTCCCCTCTTCCCATAAAGACTCTTGGGATGTATGGCATCATTTTGGCCTAGGCATGAAAACAGGAAGCAACTGAGGAAATTTAAGAAGAGAAAAAAAAATGACCCATCAAACTGTAGAGTTTGGTGATGTGAACATCAAGCAAAAAAAAAAAAAAAAGCATGGCGACACGGATGGATAGGGGAGTTTGCTTTGAGTAATAAAAAATGAATGAAATAGCATTTTCAGTTTCTGGCGCTCAGATACAGTTCTGCTTTAATATCCAACATGCTTCTAGGTGTGACAAATACCTTGACCAGGGGCGGACTGACAACTCATGGGGCCCCCAGGCAATAGGGGATCATGGGGCCCCTGTGTCCTTGCCCAAACTCAAAAAAGCCTATGAAAAAGGTACCAGGGGCATCTCATGGGGCCCCCTACTGACCCCGGGCCCTCGGGCAGTGCCCGAGTTTCCAAATGGTCAGTCCCCCCCTGACTTTGACTGTCAATTTGTGTTGTGTCTGCCCCTGTATCCTGTAGTAATGTAGGGATTGGTAGAGGTAAGTACTCCTGGAAGGGTCCAAAGCAGAAGATCTTTGAGAAAGCTTCTCTCTTTCACCCAGCAAAGCTTGAGGGCACCGACATTTGGTGAAGGAAACCATAGAGCAGGCTTTCTCAACCAGGGTTCTATGAAACTCTAGGGTTATTCCAGAGATTGCTAGTGGTTGCTTGAGCAATTTTTACCTCTCTGGTAAGTCCCCAATGACACCATTGATCTTTTTTTGCTATCTATAAGGGGATAATCCTTACCCAATGTCCACAGCTGTAAGGAGCATTCTTCCCACTGACCATCACACTAATGAATCATGAGTTGTAGATATTGTACAGTAACTTTTAGCACGGTTTCCCTGAGATTGGAAAGTTATTTCAAGGGTTCCTCTGTGTTGAAAAGGCTACTATAAAGTATAATGGAGGACAAGAGCAACCAACACTCCTGGAAATGTCAAATGGAGAAGATCTTGAGCAAGCCTCTCTCTTCATCCCAGTAGAATTTGGGGTCACGTGCAGCAAGACAGCTAAATACACTGATCAAAAAAAAAATTAAAGGAACACTTTGAAAACACATCAGGTCTCAATGGGGAAAAATATAATGCTGGATATCAATACTGACATGGACGGGGTAATGTGTTAGGAACGTAAGGATGCCCCATCATTTGATGGAAATGAAAATGATCGACCTACAGAGGACTGAATTCAAAGACACCCCAAAAATCAAAGTGAAACAATTATACAGCAGGCGAGTCCATTTTGATGAAATGTCATTGCAGCAACTCAGAATGGTCCTCAGTAGTTTGCATGGCCCCCATATGCTTGTATGCATGCCTGACAACATCGGAGCATGCTCCTAATGAGACCACGGATGGTGTCCTGGGGGATTTCCTCTCAGATTTGGACCAGAGCATCACTGAGATCCTGGACAGTCTGAGGTGCAACCTGGTGGTGTCGGATGGACAGAAACATGATATTTCAGAGGTGTTCTATTGGATTTAAGTCAGGAAAGCGTGGGGGCCATTCAATGGTATCAATTCCTTCATCCTCCAGGAACTGCCTGCATACTCTCCCCACATGAGGCCGGGCATTGTCGTGCACCAGGAGGAACCCAGGACCCCCTGCACCAGCGTAAGGTCTGACAATGGGTCCAAGGATTTTATCCCGATACCTAATGGCAGTCAGAGTGCCATTATCTAGCCTGCAGAGATCCATCCATGGATATGCCTTCCCAGACCATCACTGACCCACCACCAAAACGGTAATGATGAACGATGTTACAGGCAGGATAACGTTCTCCACGGCTTCTCCAGACCCTTTCACATCTGTCACATGTGCTCAGGGTGAACCTGCTCTCATCTGTGAAAAGCACAGGGTGCCAGTGGTTGACCTGCCAATTCTGGTGTTCAATGGCAAATGCTAATCAAGCTCTATGGTGCCGGGCAGTGAGCACAGGGCCCACTAGAGGAGGTTGGGCCCTCAGGCCACCCTCATGAAGTCTGTTTCTGATTGGTCAGAGACATTCACACCAGTGGCCTGCTGGAGACTATTTTGTAGGGCTCTGGCAGTGCTCCTCCTGTTCCTCCTTGCACAAAGGAGCAGATACCGGTCCTTCTGATGGGATAAGGATCTTCTAAGGCCCTGTCCAGCTCTCCTAGAGTAACTGCCTGTCTCCTGGAATCTCCTCCATGCTCTTGAGACTGTGCTGGGAGACACAGCAAACCTTCTGGCAATGGTACGTATTGATGTGATATCCTAGAGGAGTTGGACTGCCTGTGCAAACTCTGTAGGGTCCAGGTATGGCCTCATACAACCAGTAGTGACACTGACCCTAGCCAAATGCACAACTAGTGAAAAACATCCAGAAAAGATGAGTAGGGAAAAAAAATGTCAGTAGCCTCCAACTGAAAAATCATTCCTGTTTTGTGGGTCGTCTTATTGTTGCCCATCTAGGGTACCTGTTGTTAATTTCATTAACACCAAAGCAGCTGAAACTGATTAACAACCCCCTCTGCTACTTAACTAACCAGATCAATATCCCAGTTTCATTGACTTGATGCTAGACTCTGATTAAAAAGTCTTCCTTTAATTTTTTTGAGCAGTGTATTAATTGCTTGCTTTGTGGAGAGACCTTTAGAAAAGGATAAAATATATATATTTTTTATTTCTGACTACACCGTGCTCCAAATTATTATGCAAATGATATTTTTCTCATTTACCTAAATAATTGATGTAAATAACAGTCAGCATAATTCTCATGTTACAACTATTAGGAGTACAGTTCACATTTTATTTCACAAACCTCCTAATGATAACAGGATTTTTGTTCCAAATTATTCCGCACAGGAAGTTTCAAAACACTTTATAGGTTGTAAAGAACTGAAAATTGTCATTTGTTGTGTTTGCAGCATATTTACTGAAATCAAAAGCTATTTCAATCAAACTTTTAGCAACATTTTAACTTTGTAAACATTTGAAGCGGTCACGTTACATTGTAACATAGGGCCCCTTATCTGATAGCAGATCACAAGTCTTGCATCCATTGAACTTGCGAGTTTTTGGACAGTTTCTGCTTGAATTTGTTTGCAAGATGTCAGAATAGCCTCCCAGAGCTGCTGTTTGGATGTAAACTGCCTCCCACCCTCATAGATCTTTTGCTTGAGGATGCTCCAAAGGTTCTCAATAGGATTGAGGTCAGGGGAGGATGGAGGCCACACCATGACTTTCTCTCCTTTTATCCCCATAGCAGCCATTGATGCGGAGGTATTCTTTGCAGCATGAGATGGTGCATTGTCATGCATGAAGATGATTTTATTACGGAAAGCATAGTTCTTCCTTCTGTACCAGGGAAGAAAGTGGTCAGTCATAAACTCCACATACTTTGCAGAGGTCATCATTACACCTTCAGGGGCTCTAAAGGGGCCGACCCGCTCTGTTCCCATGATTCCGGCCCAAAACATGACTCCACCACCGCCTTGCTGACGTTGCAGCCTTGTTGGAACAGGGTGGCCGTCCACCAACCATCCACTACTCCATCCATCTGGACCATCCAGGGTTGCACGGCACTCATCAGTGAACAGGACTGTTTGAAAATTAGTCTTCATGTATTTTTCTGCCCGATGCAGCCATTTCTGCTTGTGAGCATTGGTTAGTGGTGGCCGAATAGAAGGTTTATGCACAGTTGCAAGACTCTGGAGGACTCTACACTTTGATGTCCGTGGGACTCCAGAGACACCAGCAGCTTCAAATATCTGTTTGCTGCTATGTAATGGGATTTTAGCAGCTGCTCTCTTCATCCGATGCATGGATCTGGCAGAAATCTTCCTCAATGTGCCTTTATCTGCACAAACCCCTCTGTGCTCTGATTCAGCCACAAATCTCTTCATAGTGCGATGATCACGCTTATGTTTTCGTGAAATATCGAATGTTTTCATCCCTCGTCCAAGGCATCGAACTATTTCACTCTTTTCAGCAGCAGAGAGATCCTTTTTCTTCCCCATATTGCTTAAAAATGGTGCTCTACTTAATAATGTGGAACGCCGTCCTTTAGTAGTTTTTCCTTAAATTGGGCTCACCGGCCAATCTAATTATCACAGGAGTCCCAGATTGTTTTCAGTGATCAAAAGAGCCCTGACACACAATGCCATCCATGAGTTAAACTGAAAAACAAAATATTTAATCTTTGTGACACTTAAATAGAATTTGCATAATAATTTGGAACGCGGTGTATGTTACAAGAAAATATATATAAAACTATTATACATTTCCTTAACAGCAAACCAGGAGAGTCCAGTTGCCACCTCATCCCTTTAAAACTGAAGACATATCAATTACACAGGTTCTGTGGCTGATTAAGGTGGTAATTAAACTTAGTTAATGCCTTATCTCCATTAAATTAGCCGCAGAACCCGTGTCATTAATATGTGTTGGGTTTTAAAGGGATGAGGTAGCAACCCTACAGGAAAGTCCTTGTCCCTTACCAAGATAGATTGTCCAGACACCCCTACAAGGGGACAGCCCAGGTCTCTTTCTCCGGAGCATCTTACATGAAGCAGCTTCACACAGAGGTTCCGGTAGGTTTGTTTTATGTCATGTAAGGTTAGAACTACACACACATTTATAATCTCTTCCTACTGAGAGTGGTGAACAATCACCTCATTAGCAAAACATTGATGAAACTATAATCATCTGCTGAAAAGCGCCATCCCTCCAGCCAACATCTCAGCGAGAAGCCCTGCTCATCTACAGTCCCAGCCATTTCCACCAGTGTAGACAATATGGAGTCTCTACACTTCAGAAAGAGCCCAATTTATTAAAAAAAACCCCAAAAACTTGGAGAACAAGTCTTCCACTCAATCAGAGACCAGCATTATAGCGGCCAATCTGGTTTTATCCTTTGTCCTTGGGGAAAATGTGAAACAAGGAATCTGATTAGTCCATTTCATTTTCCCCACTTTAGTGTGACTTAGGGCTTTTCTCCATGGACTTTTTTTTTTAAATGCTGTATTCGCCATTCGAAAGCAAACAAATGTGTTCAAATGTCAAATAAATTAAATAACCCAAGCGCTAACTATGGTGAATAAAAACAAAAGAAAAATATCCTAAAACAGTGACGTATAAATACTGCAGCCGTTAGTGCACGCAACCCACGTCTCAGTGGGGCAAATTATACAATAATATTGTAAAGTGAAAAAAATGCTGCGCTACATGAAAAAAATGCACAATTCCTAAATATCAAAAGAAAAGTGAAAAGTGAGAAATTAAAAAAAGTGAAAAAGTAAATAAGAAAATTAAATTAAAAAAATTATAT
The DNA here is from genome assembly GCF_062004578.1 of Staurois parvus. NCBI lineage: Eukaryota > Metazoa > Chordata > Amphibia > Anura > Ranidae > Staurois > Staurois parvus. The sequence continues at coordinate 235,360 of NW_028319680.1, read as the reverse complement.
ATATGTGTATATATACCGTATTTTTCGCCGTATAAGACGCACCTGACCATAAGACGCACCTAGGTTTTAGAGGCAGATAACAGGGGAAAAAAAAATTCTGAACTAATGGACTGCAGACACAGTACAGGAAATGACCAGAGACTGCGGACAGCACAGGGATGACCAGAGACTGCGGACAGCACAGGGATGACCAGAGACTGCGGACAGTACAGGGATGACCAGAGACTGCAGACAGTACAGGAGATGACCAGAGACTGCGGACAGCACAGGGATGACCAGAGACTGCGGACACAGTACAGGAGATGACCAGAGACTGCGGACAGTACAGGTATGACCAGAGACTGCGGACACAGTACAGGAGATGACCAGAGACTGCAGACACAGTACAGGGATGACCAGAGACTGCGGACAGTACAGGAGATGACCAGAGACTGCGGACAGCACAGGGATGACCAGAGACTGCGGACAGCACAGGGATGACCAGAGACTGCGGACAGCACAGGGATGACCAGAAACTGCGGACAGTACAGATGACTGCTGACCTTTGGGGAGGTGGGGAGCGGGTACCTGAATTTGACAGGTACCCGCTCTTACTTCCGCAGAGTTTTTGTTTGATCTTACCTGTTCCTCGATCCAGCCGCGCGCTGTCTTCCCGGCTTCTGTAATGGCGCTCGGCATGACAGCCGGGTGCCCAGTGCACATGAGCGAGAAGCACTTGCGCTTTGTGATTGGTCCGGCGGCTTCTGGGATCTGTCATGTGTCCCAGGTACCGCCTTACCATTCACAAAAAGCACCGCTTCTTGCACATGCGCACTTGGCACCCGGCTGTCATGCCCAGTGCCCACACTACAGAAGCCGGGAAGACAGCGCGCCGCTGGATAGAGGAACAGGTAAGGTCCCGCTGCGGAGCTGAGCGGTCAGCCCGGTATTCTGACACGGCCGCGGTGGAAATACCGGACCGGTCGCTCCATATTCGCTCCATAAGACACACTGACATTTCCCCCCCAGTTTTGGGGAAGAAAAAGTGCGTCTTATACGGCGAAAAATACGGTATATATATATATATATATAAATTTAAAAAAAACTCTCTCTCTCTCTCTATATATATACACGTATAAAAAACTAGGACCACACAAAAGAATAAAAAAATATATAAAATGGCAGTTTGACAAAGAACAGACTGAATCTGACTTGCAGTCCAATGCACCTCAATAGAACACGCTGCATCCAAAGAAGCTACATCAGGTCAAAAGCACCCTTTGAATTCCCACGTGTAATGATTATTTAAAATCAGTGGAATTTTACAGACTCGCGTTTGATGTTCCTTCCATATGCATGTCGAATGCACAAAAACAAGGCCCATTGGCATGAGCCCTTGCTGTTGCCCTTGTAAAGCCCTATGCACATGGGCCGAATATGTTTCCACTTTCCATGTGGAAACATAAAGTGTGTAAATACACATAATAAAATGTCCGCCGCTCCGGATCACGAACATGGCGGCGTTACGTCAGCACGTAGGCTCCCCCAACGCGTTTCGTGCGCATGCACGTCCTCAGGGATACGCCTTAGAGCCCTGAGGAAGAGGTACAACCTCAAAACGCGTCAGTAACCAGCTGTCCAGAGGTCTACAGTCCCCAACCAGACTACCTTTAGGGTTTTTTTGGACCACATTGCATTCCCTGTGACATGCTTTCCATTTGATATTATTTCTATTGCGAGTATTATACTTTTTTATCAATAAATCTCATCTTTTAAGGTGATGCACTAGGCCCGTGCGCCCTCTTTTTGTCTCTTTATATACATTTATCCCCATGTGTTTAACTGACCTGAGCTGCAGACAACTTGTGCCTTATGGGTGCTTCGGCATGGACTCCGGCATCAGTGGTGAAGACGACAAGCCCAACAACAACTACTCTACAGGGTCCGGACCCTTGTCCCCTTTAAAATGCACAGGATCAGTGGGTCGGACCCAAGAAAGCCCACCAAAAAAAGAACTGGAAAAACATTAACACCAACCCTCCCAGCTTCGGAGGCACTACACTATCACAATGCTGATGTTATAAATGAATGCGTATGCTGCGACCAGAGACCTCCTTTAAGTATTGTTCTTCAATATCCTCTGTTACAGGCAATTTCCAAGAAGACTTCCATCTTGGAATTCCTCCAAAAGTGCGCTACGCTTGGCCGAACCCTCACCGAGGATGAAGACAACTGCAGTAAAATGAAAGCGGAACTTCACTTACTAAATCAACACGGACTGTTTCCTATCAACAGTATCTAAATACTGTAGATAGGAAAGTATATTGTATTTGCTTGTTTTAGGCCCCATGTACACGGGACCCTTCTGAACGATGGAAGCTGACTGCTGGAAAACGTAGGTTAAAAAACGTCTGTTTAGCCGCCTTTGCATAACGTGTTTATGCATGTGTCAGGAATGGACTTGCCAATAATGGTGGGACTCACCTGCCTTGTGGGCTGCAGTACCAGGGCTGGCCAGCGGGTGCTCTCAGCAATCAGAGACTCACCCCTGCAATCAGCCATCTGAAGCTGATTGCAGGGGTTGTATTTAAGGAATGGCCAGACTCACAGTCAGGGCCTTGGTGTGTGTTTTTCCATGGGCCCCTGTACCTTGTATCCTGTATTCCTGTTCCTGTCTGACTTGTTGCCGACCCTGCCTGATCCTGACCTCTGCTGACTTCTCCTGCTTGATCCCTGGTTTGTGACCCTGACCATTCTCTGCCCGACCCTCTGTACCGCGCTGCCCGTGAGTTACTGAACCCAGCTTGTGACCCCGACCACTCTCCCGCCTGTTCCTGGTACTCCTTTTGCCCGTTTGCTACTGACCCGGCCTGCCTGACTACTCTTTGTATTGTATGTATTGTTATCGGTGGGTGGTTTGGTTTGTTTGCACTGTGTTTATGTTTAGTTTTGCACTGCGTTTTGTATTGTTAGTCTTAATAAATGATATTGCCTATACCATATCTGAAGCCTGCGTTTCCCTGTGTCAGTCCACACACCTCTAGTCATACCCGGAGCCCTGACAGCATGTTTGCGTTTAGAAGCGTTTTTTAAAGATAACATCAGGAGACCTTCCCGAATGCCCAGAATGCACTGAAAAACAGGAAAAAAATAACTATTTCAGACATTTTGAGAGAAATAGAGAGAGCAGAAGCAGAGAGAGCAGTATGTGTTGAGATTAGCTGTCTTTTTTTTTGTGGTGTTTGGATGTTCCGGCTCATTTCTGTGCAGAAATTATTGCAGCAGTGCCTAACATATTTTCTTTCATGCAAAACCTCAAAGTACGGTGTACCGGGTCCATTTGAGTATCGGGAAAACGCTTTGCATGCCTTTTTCATGATGAAAAAAGGCTCTGACAGCATCTGGAAATGGAAGAGTTAAAAAATGTTTCCAAACACAAATGCTTATAAACGTGGTTAGGCGCGTTTACACGCTTTTACAAGTGTTTGGCGTTTGAAACGCTGATAAAATATACTCCTGAACGCAAGTTTGGTGCGTTCAAAATATGACTGTAAACTCCACTGGCTGTAAAGGACGATGTGTACACGGACACATAGGAAAACATTAGGGAGAGTTCAGGGGCTGCTGAAAAAAATGCAGAAAAGTTCCTGAACGTCAGTTTATCAGCTGCAGCATACATGGAGCCTTAGGGTTTATGTACACTGCAGCTGATAAACTCATGTTTAGGAACTTTTCTGCATTTTTTTTTTCCCAGCAGCCCCTGAACTGAATGTTTTCCTATGTGTCCATGTACACATCTTCGTTTACAGGCATTTAAGTTTACAGACTTTTTTAAATGCAGAAAACGTGCGTTCAGCAGTCGATTTTTATCAGCGTTTCAAATGCAAAATGCTTGTAAACGTGGCTGAACGCAGCAAATCGCGTTTATAAGCGTTCGCGGTTGAAAATTTTTTTAACTCCAGTTCCCGATGCTGTCCAGAGCCTTTTTTCATCATGAAAAATGCATGCAAAGCGTTTTCAAGGTACTCAAATGGACAAAACACTGAACACAGGATGTTCCTACCAAGCTTGTCACACATTGTAATGACCATTCACACCTCAGACCTCTCCCACCCTTGGAAACAAAAGATATGTTAATGACCTTTCACACCTCAGACCTCTCCCACCCTTGGAAACAAAAGATATGTTAATGACCATTCACACCTCAGACCTCTCCCACCCTTGGAGACACAAGATATGTTAATGACCATTCACACCTTAGACCTCTCCCACCCTTGGAAAAAAAAGATATGTTAATGACCATTCACACCTCAAATTCCTCATGAAGACCCCCTGCCAGGTGGCCTTAATGACTCCCTCCACCAGACACCTTTCCCACCCTTGGAAACAAAAGAAATGTTAATGCACAACTCACACCTAAGCTAATCTCAACACATACTGCTGTCTCTGCTTCTACTCTCTGTATTTCTCTGAAACAGTCTGAAATAGTTAATAATTTACCACTTTTCAGTGCATTCTGGGCATTTGGGAGGTTCTCCTGTGCTTATCTTTACAAAAAAGCTTATAAACGCAAACGCACATAAACACAGCTAAACAGACTTTTTTTAACCTACATTTTCCAGCAGTCAGTTTCCATCGTTCAGAAGTGCCCCGTGTACATGGGGCCTTAAACTTTTTTTTAATATGTTTTCAGTTACTTCTGGTTTCCATGCTCAGGCAAATTATGTCATGCATGGGAGGGTTCTCAGCTCATCCTATGCCTGAGCTAAAGGCAGATGGATTCCAGGAAGTGAATGCTACTTGAATCATCTGCCCTTACTCAAAATAGTCAAAGCCAGAAATCCCAGGGGGTGTTTTTCCAAGTTTACATAGTTAGTCTGGCTGAAAAAAAGATAAAAGTCTATCCAGTTCAGCCATTAAAAAAAAAAAAAAAAGATATAATCCTACACCCACAGTTGATCCAGAGGAAGGTAAAAAAAACCCCAGCAAAGCACAATCCAATTTGCTCCTGCAGGGAAAAGATTCCTTCCTGATCCCCCGAGAGGCAATCGGATATTCCCTGGATCAACCTTCCCTATAAATGTTATATCCAGTTATATTCTGTGTATCCAAGAAAGGATCCAGGACTTTCCTACAGCAATCCACTGAGCTGGCCACAACCAACTCTTGAGGGAGTCTATTCCACATTATCACAGCTCTTACTGTGAAGAAACCTTTCCGTGTTTGGAGATTAAATTTCTTTTCCACCAGACGTAAAGGGATATTCCCTGGCAGGGGCGGACTGACAACTCATGCGGCCCCCGGGCAATAGGGGATCATGGGGCCCCTGTGTCCTTGCCCAAACTCAAAAAAGCCTATGAAAAAGGTATCATGGGGCCACCTACTGACACCGGGCTCTTGGGCAGTGCCCAAATTTCCAAATGATCAGTCCTCCCCTGGTAAGGTCTTAAGGCAGCCTACGTGCTTGCAGAAGAGGACTGAGTGAGTTATCCCACGCTCCCTGGGCCAGAAAAGGGGAGAGGGCATTCTGGTGGGAACCCTAACTAGCCTCCATCTGGGACTGCTGTTACTAAAGTGGCTGATTCTGGGTCCCCTTGCTCAAGGATTCCTTCAGGCAGCTGTGTAAAGAGGAGATTTCATGTTGGGTCTGAGGAGGCACACCAGGAGAGGCTGGATAGCTCTCCAAGAAGAGGATTTAGTCTCATGGACTTGTACATAGTCATTTAGGAGTTTGTCCTCAGTCTGCAGTTACCCTGAACATCCCCTACACCTCTCAACCCCATCCACGTTCAATACCCCTTAATAAAATCCAGGGAAAAAAAAAACCAGCTCAAGGACTGTTTACTGTCTCCTGTGTTCAAGTTCTGAAGGAAATGCGTGTTGCCTGGCTGTGCAGGACTATCCCTTCCCCTGATGATGATGATCTGTCATATCAGTATCCCAGGAGGCTTGATATAACTTGGCCTATCAAGTGCCACATTCCAATAATTAAAGTCAAAATGGACATTTGACATGGTGGGACTTTACATAGTCTGGCTGAAAAAAGACAAAAGTCCATCCAGTTCAACCATTAAAAAAAAAATAAATAAAAGTTATAATCCTACACCCACAGTTGATCCAGAGAAAGGCAAAACCCCAGCAAAGCACGATCCAATTTGCTCCTGCAGGGAAAACATTCCTTCCTGATCCCCCGAGAGGCAATCGGATATTCCCTGGATCAACGTCACCTATAAATGTTATATCCAGTTATATTCTGTGTATCCAAGAAAGAATCCAGGACTTTCCTACAGCAATCCACTGAGCTGGATGATTTCTCAGCAAAGTAAAGCATGGAGACATGGATGGATGGAGGAGTTTGAATATTAAAAATGAATTATATAGCATTTTTGCTTTGTGGTGCTCAGATTCCGCGTAGTTCCACTTTAACCCCTTGAAGCCGATCGCACGCATGTGGCCTGTCTCCCTAGGTTCATATCTGTGCAGGTGGTGCCGCTGCGCCGCCCACACTGGAAAACGCAACCGCACCTCGGCTGCGTTTTCAGAAGAAGTGCAGGGACTTCTTCCCTGTGTGTCCCGGGGCACGGGAGTCCATTCAAATGAATGGGATCTCGTGCCCATGCAAAACGCGGACCGCATGGCCGCATATATGTGAACCAGGGGTCAGTGTCTGGGCCTTGAGTTCGAGCGGCCGCATATTTGCGTGCAATTAGAAAATACATATGTGCTGAGAGCGCGCACCCTGCGGGCTCCCAGCACATATGTCCGCGACTCCCCTTCGATTGGGACCTTTTCCGATCAAGTGACCGCCGTAACGGCGAATCACGGCGGTCACATGACCCTAAAACCCCACATATGTCCGCGACTCCCCTTCGATTGGGACCTTTTCCGATCAAGTGACCGCCGTTACGGCGAATCACGGCGCTCACATGACCCTAAAACCCCACATATGTCCGCGACTCCCCTTTCCATCGGGACCTTTTCCGATCATGTGACCGCCGCGACGGCGAATCACGACGGTCACATGACCCTAAAACCCCACATATGTCCGCGACTCCCCTTTCGATCGGGACCTTTTCCAATCATGTGACCGCCGCGACGGCGAATCACGGCGGTCACATGACCCTAAAACCCCGCATATGTCCGCGACTCCCCTTTCGATCGGGACCTTTTCCGATCACGCGTTGGCGAATCACGGTGGTCACATGACCCTAAAACCCCACATATGTCTGCAACTCCCCTTTCGATTGGAACCTTTTCCGATCATGTGACCGCCGCGACGGCGAATCACGGTGGTCACATGACCCTAAAACCCCCATACGTCCGCGACTCCCCTTTTGATCGGGACCTTTTCCGATCACGTGACCGCCGCGACGGCGAATCACGGCGGTCACATGACCCTAAAACCCCACATATGTCCGCGACTCCCCTTACGATCGGGACCTTTTCCGATCATGTGACCGCCGCGACGGCGAATCACGGCGGTCACATGACCCTAAAACCCCACATATGTCCGCGACTCCTCTTACGATCAGGATCTTTTCCGATCACGTGATGGCGAATCACGGTGGTCACATGACCCTAAAACCCCACATATGTCCGCGACTCTCCTTTCGATCGGGACCTTTTCTGATCATGTGACCGCCCTTACGGCGAATCACGGCAGTCACATGACCCTAAAACCCCACCCTGCCTCCTGGCTTCTGAAACTCTTAAAGGGCCGGGAGGCGTTGGCGCGAAAGAGGTTAAGGATAGGGTTGAAGGTTCCTGATATTTTGCCAAAGCAGTGAGCCAATCACATGAGCAGGAAAGAGATTTCTACAGGCACATTTCTGAGCGCAAAACTTTCTACAGAATACAGAATACATCCACTTCTGTCATTTCTTCTTCTTTTTTTTTTTTTTTTAGAAAAAAAAATCATAACAGCTGCAGTTTGAAATGGGAAATTAAATTTTTATAAAATAATCAAGTTACAAAAGAAGTCGTGTAGCAATTATACATTTTATATCATTTCAGCAAAATTGGAATAATCATTCAAACAGAATCCAGCAATAGGTAAAACAAAGAAGGCTGACATCATTCCCTAATAGCATGTACTGTGCGGCCGGGGCTTGAGGAGGCATACATAGATCGAAAATCGATTTCGGACCTAAGAATAATCGGACGATTTTCGCTCTGTTAGTGGGACGATTTTCGTGGCTCCTCCCCTTTTCAGTGATCGGGCATGTTGGAAAATTCGTGAAAAATGATTTTTGACTCGATGATGGTCAAATCGTACGATTGTTTTTCCGAAAAGAATATGCGCCATGAGCCGTGACCTGGAAGGAACAGAAGTTTTGCCTGTTATATGGGGGGAACTTTATGACTTGGTCGGCCGATTTTCAAAATCCATGATGGCGCCATCGCAGGGGCGGACTGACCATTTGGGAACTCGGGCACTGCCCGAGGGCCCGAGGTAAGTAGGGGGCCCCAAGAGATGCCCCTGGTACCTTTCATAGGCTTTTTTGGGTGTGGTTTGAGTGTGGGTGAGGATACAGGGGCCCCATGATCCCCTATTGCCCGGGGGCCCCATGAGTTGTCGGTCCGCCCTGTTTAGAACACACCACCCTCTAAGACGGGGGAAAAAGGAGAGTGCTTAAGGATGTTCAGTCAGCATCAGATAAATGGCTGCAAATAACATGCTTCCAGTGGCGGACTGACCATTTGGAAACTCGGGCACTGCTCGAGGGCCCGAGGTAAGTAGGGGGCCCCATGAGATGCCCCTGGTACCTTTTTCATAGGCTTTTTTGAGTTTGGGCAAGGACACAGGGGCCCCATGATCCCCTATTGCCCGGGGGCCCCATGAGTTGTCAGTCCGCCCCTGCACCATCGGATTACCGAGCGAACAACGTTTCAGATTTTTGGATTAAAAATCGTTCGGAATTTGAACCATGTATGGCCTGCACAGGGGTGGACTGACAACTCATGGGGCCCCCGGGCAATAGGCGATCATAGGGCCCCTGTGTCCTTGCCCAAACTCAAAAATGCCTATGAAAAAGGTACCTGGGGCATCTCATAGGGCCCCCTAGTGACCCCGGGCCCCTCGGGCAGTGCCCAAGTTTCCGAATGGTCAGTCCACCCCTGGGCTTGCATAAGCGGCTCTAATGCACAAATACCAACCCGAAACCCAGGACAAGTGCACTTGGAAAGCTCCAAATTTCCCACAATTCAAAGCATAGACCCCTCTATAGAAGGGCAAGACTGCCCCCCACTCTGTGACAGGGTAGGGCCCTCCAGAGGATTTCCCCTCCCTCCTGACCAGACCATTTTTTGCATTACGGTGCTGCGTTACTTTAACTGACAATTGCGCGGTCATGCAGCGCTGCACCCAAATGAAATTTACATCATTTTTTCCCCACAAATAGAGCTTTCTTTCTGTGGTATTTGATTGCCTCTGTTTTTTTTAACTTTTGTGCTATAAACACAAAAAGACTGACAATTTTGAGAAGAAAACAATATTTTTGACTTTTTGCTATTAAACATGTCCAGTAAAAAAAATGAAAATATTGAATTTCGTCATAAATTTCAGCCAAAATGTATTCTGCTCCGTGTCTTTGCTAAAAACAAAATCCCGATACGTGTAAATTAATTGGTTTACGTGAAAGCTATAGTGTTTACAAATTGCGGTATATATATACGGGTATTGTTTTTTTTAAACTAGTAATGGCGGCGATCTGCGACTTATAGCAGGACTGCGGCGGGCATTCTGACACTGGGGGGGGGGGGGGAATGACTGTCACTGACATCCCCAGTGACACGAATACAGTGATCAGTGCTAATAAAAAGCACTGAAACTGTAATAATGGCACTTGACAGGAAGGGGTTAACATGAGGGGTGATCAAAGGGTTAACTGTGTGCTGTGTCTGTGCTTTACACTGTAAGTACACTGCTATGTATGGCTGTGCTATGCAGAGCCATACAAAGCAGTGTGTAGGTGCTGACAGGGAAGAGATCTGTATTCTTTACATACATGTCTCCCCCCCCATTGGTGATACACGGCGATCACTGGGTGCCAGCGTGGAATCGCCGCCTGGGGCCCGGTGATCGTCAGGTGAAGCCGCCAATGGCAGCAGTGGTAGGGAAATGCAAAATTACGTATATCTACATGATTTTGTGCACCCCTGCCGCCCTGTAGCAGTATTTCTGCTATAGGGCGGTGGGAAAGCAGTTAATCACTGATGTACGTGTGACATACAAGTCAATTCAAGTAGTATCAGGGGCAGACTGACCATTTGGAAACTCGGGCACTGCCTGAGGGCCCGGGGTCAGTAGGGGGCCCCATGAGATGCCTCTGGTACCTTTTTTTTGAGTTTGGGCAAAGACACAGGGGCCCCATGATCCCCTATTGCCTGGGGGCCCCATGAGTTGTCAGTCCGCCCCTGCCTGGTACCTTTTTCAAAGGCTTGTTTGAGTTTGGGCAAGGACACAGGGGCCCCATGATTCCCTATTGCTCGGGGGCCCCATGAGTTGTCAGTCCGCCCCTAAGTAGTATTAAAGTCTACAAGTTTTTTTTTTACATTAATGCATTCTTTGCATTAAGATCACAACTGCCCACTACCTGACCCCTTCACCCCCTCCCCCCCCCCCAGCTCGGTGTGGGACCCGATGACAGTTCACACACACAGGAGCCTTCTTAGCACTTGGCTGGCTGCAGGAGTCATCCAAAAGAGGGCGGGAGACTTCAGCACCGCCTGGGGCTGCTGGAAGAGGAAAGCGACTTTTTGTGTAACATCATTACCTCTTATCCTACTTAAAACAAACTTTAAAGTGATACTAAAAGGTACAATTTTTATTTTTTAAAAACAAACATGTTATATTCCGCTGTTCTGTGTAATGATTTTGCATGGAGCAGCCTCGATCCTCTTCTTCTCGGGTCCCTGGAAAGCGCTCTCGGGCTCCTCCCCCCCACCCCCCGCTGAGTGTCCCCGTAGCGAGCCACTTGTTATGGGGCACTTGTGCATGCTCGCTCATGAGCCCCGCTCTGTATGTCCACAAGACACCCAGAACAGGGCACAGACCTGCCCTGGCTCCCTTCTCACTGGCTGTGATTGACATCAGCGGGAGCCAGCAAGGAGATGGAAGTCTTGGAAGGACCATGAAGACACTGTAGAAGAGCAGGTCAGGTTCAGCAATTGGTGGGATGCCAACAGTAGGCAGATATGATGCAGGATATGACCAGCAGACGAGATCTGGAGTAGCAGTGTCAAGGGCCAAGATGAGGTCATGCACAGGTGTTCAGTAGGACATGGAGGAGAATGTTGAGTTTGGGAGCCAAGACACGTGTAGCACACGTCTAGGTAGCTAGGGGGAGCTAGCTCAGGTTTTCAGCTAGGAAGGCTGAATAGCCTCTTGGGCTGAGTCAGAGGGTTATTTTAGGTCAGGGCAGAGAGGCTTTGCAGGTCAGTTCCCTGATACCTCTCCCTGCTCTGGAATCTTGGAGAAGAGTCTAGAAGCAGTGAGCAGGGGTGAGGAGAGGCTGGCTTGCACACTTAAGGGATCTGGGCCTATCCCCTAACAAGAGGCTTGGCATGGAGCCAAGGCAGTCTTTAAGTGTGCTAGAGCCTGCTCAGCAGCAGAAGAGTTTGGGTGGAAGATGGAGTGAGCAGGCTGAAGTGATGAGCCTGGGATGGGGACCCAGAGAGGGGCCTACCTACAGGCAGAGAAGCTGGAAAAGAGGATCTCTCATCCTCAATCGTCCCCTGAGAGAGGACAACTTGGGAAACAGGGAAGGATCCAGTCCAGCGTAAGGTCCAGGGGCGGACTGACAACTCATGGAGCCCCCGGGCAATAGGGGATCATGGGGCCCGTGTCCTTGCCCAAACTCAAAAAAGCCTATGAAAAAGGTACCAGGGGCATCTCATGGGGCCCCCTACTGACCCCGGGCCCTCGGGCAGTACCCGAGTTTCCAAATGGTCAGTCCGCCCCTGTGTCCTACATAAACTCTACTTGGCTCTCATAAATAAAGCTGCAGCATTAGCATATGAACAAGAAAAAACAAATATGTGAATAATATTCAATAATAAAAAGTCCAATATTACAGCGTCCAACAACGCTGTGTGAATCAATGGTGATCAGTGATATAAAGTGACTTCTGTGACAATCCTCCACCACTACCCATATGGAGGAGAAATATATTTTCAATATATTTAGAAAAAAAAATTATACATGCGACATATATTTACAATATATTGGCCTACACAAACATATTTTAACATGTATTACAAAGATGTAAATTAAAATATATTTTCCAAAGGCATATATTTAAAAATTAATTTTTCAAAATATATCTCCCAGATTTTTTAAACATCTAAAAAAATGAATTTAAACATGTTTTTAAATATACTTGTAAATGCATTCCAAAAATGTAGATTTGTATTTTTAAAGACATACAGTACATTTCAAATGTATTTTAAAAAATATATTTTCATTATATTTTGTAATAAAAATGCATATATATATAAAAAAAATCTGAAGAATATATTTTAAAAATATATTTTCAAATATATGTCTTGGGAAAATATATTTAAATATATATATAGATATATATATATATCTATATATGTTTAAATATATTTTCCCAAGACATATATTTAAAAATATATTTTTAAAATATATTCTTCAGATTTTTTTTAACAGATAAAATAGTAATTTCAGCATATTTTTTTTACATATATTTGTAAATGCATTCCAAAATACGCTTTGAAATATATTTCCCAAATATATGCACAAATATATTTAAATATATTTTTGAAATATATTGGATATGGCCAGAATTGTAGTATTTTAAATATATGTCAATATATTTGGTAAGAATATATTAAGAATGTTTTTCAAAATATATTTTCCAGATATTTTTGAACATCTAAAAAAATGAATTTAAACATACAGTTTTTAAATATACTTGTAAATGAATTCCAAAAATGTAGATTTGCATTTTTAAAGACATACAGTACATTTCAAATGTATTTTAAAAAATGTTTTTTCATTATATTTTGTAATAAAAACGCATATATATATATATATATATATATATATATATATATATATATCTTTAAATATATTTTCCCAAGACATATATTTGAAAATATATTTTTAAAATATATTCTTCAGATTTTTTTTAACAGATAAAATAGTAATTTCAGCATATTGTTTTACATGTATTTGTAAATGCATTCCAAAATACACTTTGAAATATATTTCCCAAATATATGCACAAATATATTTAAATATATTTTTTGAAATATATTGGATATGGCCAGAATTGTAGTATTTTAAATATATGTCAATATATTTGGTAAGAATATATTAAGAATGTTTTTTAAAATATATTTTTCTTCCATGTCGGTATGCACTCACCAGATGCAAGAGATAAACAGGCTCGGTATGGAAATCCCTCCAAAAGTTTACACTGCAGGAAATAAAGAAATGCCCAGATGACATCCACTACAGAATGGGCTCTTATATGGGCATTTTTGGAAATGAACCTCCCCTGCGCCGGTCAGTGATCCAAAAGTGGCACATCCTAGGAAAGAGCAAACAAACATGGCGTCAACAAGCCATGTGCTCACATCTGCAGGCCCTACTTGACGCTCGGTGCCAGTGCTGACCAGTCAGGATCGTTTTGATCCATCCCGAAGGCACTGCACAGAGAGGAGGGCACTGACAGCTCATTACCTATGGAGGTAAGTACAGTGGCAACCAAGGGGGAGCCCATATGGAAGAAAATTATATTTGAAATATATTTGTAAAACATACTTCCCAAATATATTTCCATATATTTGAAATACTACAATTTTGGCCATATTCAATATATTTCAGTATATATATATATAGCATCTTGAAATGTGTTTTTATTACAAAATATATGAAAAATATTTTTTTAAATATTTTTTTTTTTAAATATAGTCTTCCAACTTTTTTTTACATATAAAAAAGTCATTTTAACATATATTTTTACATATATTTGTAAATGCGTTCCAAAAATGTAGATTTGTATTTTTAAAGACATACGGTATATTTGAAATGCTACAATGTTGGCCATATTCAATATATTTCAAAATATATCTCAATAAATATATATTATATATATATATATATATATATATATATATATATATATACACTGCATGTTGAAATGCGTTTTTATTACAAAATATATGAAAAATATTTTTTAAAATATTTATTTTTTAAAATATATTCTTCAGATTTTTTTAACATATAAAAGAGTCATTTTAACATATATTCTTACATATATTTGTAAATGCATTCCGAAAATGTAGATTTGCGTTTTTAAAGACATACAGTATATTTGAAATGCTACAATTTTGGCCATATTCAATATATTTCAAAATATATCTCAATAAAAAAAAAAAAAAAATATATATATATATATATATATATATATATACACACACACTGCATGTTGAAATGCGTTTTAATTACAAAATATATGAAAAATATTTTTTTAAATATTTATTTTTTTAAATATATTCTTTTGATTTTTTTAACATATGAAAAATTCATTTTAACATATTTTTTTACATATATTTGGAAATGCATTCCAAAAATGTAGATTTGTATTTTTAAAGACACACAGTATATTTGAAATTTATTTTTAAAAATATTTTTCATATATGTTGTAATAAAAAACACATTTCAACATGCAGTGTATATATATATATATATATATATATATATATATATATATAAATTGTATTTCTAAAGACATACAGTATTATTGAAATGTATTTTTTAAAATATTTTGTAATAAAAACGCATTTCAACATGCAGTGTGTATATATTTATATATATATATATATATATATATATATATAAAAATATATTTTGAAATATATTGAATATGGCCAAAATTGTAGCATTTCAAATATACCGTATATCTTTAAAAATACAAATCTACATTTTTGGAATGCATTTACAAATATATGTAAAAATATATGTTAAAATTACTTTTTTATATGTAAAAAAAAAATTGAAGACTATATTTAAAAAAAAAAAAATATTTTAAAAAATATTTTTCATATATTTTGTAATAAAAACACATTTCAAGATGCTATATATATACTGAAATATATTGAATATGGCCAAAATTGTAGTATTTCAAATATATAGCAATATTTTTAAAATATATTTCCAATGTATTTTTCTTCCATGTGGGAGGGTGTATGGTGTTAGTTCACCTTTTTCATTTTTTCTGAAAAGGTGAACTAACACTTCCCCCCCAAAAAAATGTTTAATATCCAATTGTTTAATAGGAAGAAGCAAAATGATGGCACATGATCATGAAGAGGGTGAAGGTTCGTTTCAACCTTTCCTTACTCTATCAAAAAAAAAAAAAAATTGGCTTTAGAAACACTTCAATCACAGACCTTACCTACATTTCTCCAGTCACAGGACCAATTTAATTCTGCGCTTTAGGCTGGGCAGTGCTGTACTAACCACTTATCCATGTCTATTGTCAGATATAAGTGAAGCTCGGGGCAGTAAAAGAGGCTCACATGATACCAAGAAGTAATTAACCAATCAAGCAATTAATTACATGGAGAATTTTACAGGATGTGCCTCAGACAGACATTCATACGAAAAGCCCTTGAAACACAGAAGTGAAATGCAGGGTGTCCTGAAATAAAACAGGACTGTGAGCGCAAAGCGTCACTAAAAGATATCCCTGCGAAAATAAATCCCGAGTCTGTTCAACACATTCATTAATCCCACTTTGCAGAATTCAAATCAATATTTAAAAAAAAATAATTTTAATTTTTGTTGTAATCTATATAATGTTTGGGGAGGGGGAATCATGTAAAAGGAGCGGAGTGAGGGGAGGTGAGCAATAGTTGAACAGTAATCATACTTTTCTCTTTGTTGCCATTTTTGACCATGTGCTCTATGGGTGTTGGTGATGTAACAATTGGTGGGTCTTTGTTGACCATTGTACTCCCACATGGGAGAAAAATATACTTGAAATATATTTTAAAAATATTCTTCCCAAATATATTGATGATACTGATAACCTCCCAAATGGTCTGTGCAGGATATATATAGGACATGTCAAAGGCATCTGGATGGAAAGAGGGCCTCCAGCAAATAATGAGGAGTAATCATTGGTCAGGAGGAGATATACAGTTGAAACTCAAAAAATTTGAATATTGTGCAAAAGTTCATTTATTTCAGTGCAGCAACTTAAAAGGTGAAACTAATATATGAGATAGACTCATTCAGGGGCGGACTGACCATTTGGAAACTCGGGCACTGCCCGAGGGCCCGGGCCCAGTAGGGGGCCCCATGAGATGCCCCTGTACCTTTTTCATGGGCTTTTTTGAGTTTGGGCAAGGGCACAGGGGCCCCATGATCCCCTATTGCCCAGGGGACCCATGAGTTGTCAGTCCGCCCCTGGACTAATTACATGCAAAGCAAGATAGTTCAAGCTGTGATTTGTCATCATTGTGATGATTATGGCTTACAGCTCATGAAAACCCCAAATCCACAATCTCAGAAAATGAGAATATTCCATGCAATCAATAAAACACGGATTGTACATAGAACAATATCGGACCTCTGAAAAGTAAAAGCTGCATATGTACTCAGTACTTGGTTTGGGCCCCTTTTGCAGCAATTACTGCCTCAATCCAGCGTGGCATGGAAGCTATCAGCCTGTGGCACTGCTGAGGTGTTATGGAAGACCAGGATTAGAGATGAGCGAAGTATTCAAAAATTCGATTCGACTGATTCGGCGAATTCGTGGACAATATTCGATTCGAGTCGAATATATTCGCTGTGAATTTAACTTAAAAAAGGGTGTTTCTAGGCTTCAGAGAGACTTTATATTAGTGCAGAACACTGTACCTTTAATTTAAATGCCCTTGGAGTCTGCTGGGGAAGAGAAATAATACTGTCAGTCAGTATGACATGCAGATGAGTGCCGTCGATCTTAGAATCACCGCACACTTCACTCATTTGGCCAGTCACGGGGCCAAAACCAGTGTTTGGAGCCACAGTGTGGCGGTGGAGGCAGCAGCAATGGGAGGCCATACAGCAACCTATGACAAAATGGAAACCAGCAGGAGTGTGAGGAGACCTGAAAGTGGCACATGGCAGAGTGGGAGCAATGGGAGGCGGTACAGGGACCCATGTCACACTGTGGACCCAGCAGCAGCGTGACCAGACGGTACGGGGGCCCATGGCAGATTACAGGCCTGGCAGCAGCAATGGGAGGCCCGTAATCTGCCAGCACCCTATGACAAAAAATGGAACACACCAGCAGTGTGTGAGGAGACCTGAAAGTGGCACATGGCAGAGTGTGGCGATGGAGACAGCAGCAATGGGAGGCCGTACAGGGACCCATGAGAGACTCTGGACCTGGCAGCAGCATGAGGAGGCGGTATATAGGGGCCCATGGCAGATTAGGGGCCTGGCAGCAGCTATGGGAGGCCCGTAATCTGCCAGCACCCTATGTCAAAAAATTCAACACACCAGCAGTGTGTGAGGAGACCTGAAAGTGGCACATGGCAGAGTGTGGCGATGGAGACAGCAGCAATGGGAGGCCGTACAGGGACCCATGACAGACTCTGGACCTGGCAGCAGCATGAGGAGGCGGTATAGGGGCCCATGGCAGATTAGGGGCCTGGCAGCAGCTATGGGAGGCCCGTAATCTGCCAGCACCCTATGTCAAAAAATTCAACACACCAGCAGTGTGAGGAGACCTGAAAGTGGCACATGGCAGAGTGTGGCGATGGAGACAGCAGCAATGGGAGGCCGTACAGGGACCCATGAGAGACTCTGGACTTGGCAGCAGCATGAGGAGGCGGTATAGGGGCCCATGGCAGATTAGGGGCCTGGCAGCAGCTATGGGAGGCCCGTAATCTGCCAGCACCCTATGACAAAAAATGGAACACACCAGCAGTGTGAGGAGACCTGAAAGTGGCACATGTTTGGGGCATGATTCATGGCGGATTTAGTCAGTTGTGTCAGGAACTGGTGGTTTGAAATCCAGACTAATCCACGCCTGATTCATTTTCACAAACGTGAGTCTCTCCACACTTTGGGTGGACAGTCGTGTCCTCCGCGGAGTTGCAATACCTCCTGCCGCACTAAACACGCGCTCCGATGCCACGCTACTGGCCGGGCATGACAGCTTTTCAAGGGCAAATTCAGCTAGTTGGGGCCAAAGGTCAAGTTTCGTTGCCCAGTAGTCAAGGGGATTGTCTACCTCGGTTGGCAGGGTGCTGTCCAAGTAGGCCTAAGCCTGTTGTTTGAGGTCCTGCTCCAGGTCCACCTGATGCTGCTGCTGCTGCGGCTGGTTATTAGTTTCCTCACTGCGCTGGTGAAGAAAGCTACTCATCATTGACTGCAGACTGAGGCAGCTGCTGCTGGTGGAGCTGCCACTGCTCCTACCACCCCACCCCTCCCCTGCTGCCATGGCAGCGTAACGCGAGCGCACAGGGCCCACAGTGTCTGAGGATGGACGTTGGCGCAGAAAGGCAGAGACCAGCTGACTACATAGGTGGTTTTTATAGTACGTTATTTTGGCCTCCCTCTCAGCAGGTGTGAAAAAGGCCACCATTTTGGAACGGTAGCGAGGGTCCAACAAGGTGGACAGCCAAAAGTCATCCCTCTGTCTGATGGTTATTATTCGGCTGTCGGTACGCAAGCAAGCGAGCATGCTATGGGCCATTTGTGCCAAGGAATGCGAGGGACTCCCTGCCTCCATCTCCACAGCATACTGCCACGGTGCGTCTGGGTCCTCTGTCTCCTCTTCCTCCTCCTCTACCAGATGCTCCTGCTCCTCCACTCCTGTCCGCTGAGTGGAAAAACCACCCATTTCACTCAATAATTCCTGAGCACCAATGTCCTCCTCTACCTCCTCCTCTTCTTCCTGTCCTGCCCCCACAGGGGTCATGTGGCGTTGAGATCTGTGCGCCACGTCTACCGCACCCTGACCAGCCATTATTAACAGCATTTGTTCCATGACGTGCAACAGAGGAATGACGTCGTTCATCCCATAGTCCTGCCGACTCACGAATAGCGTGGCCTCCTCAAAGGGCCTGAGCAAGAGCAGGTGTCACGCATGAGCTGCCAATGGCTGACATCTAAGTTACACAGGGAGTACCTTTATCCGCTTGTAACATCAGGAAATCTGTGATGGCCTTTTGCTGTTCGTAAAGGCGGTCTAACATATGTAGGGTTGAATTCCACCTTGTTGCAACGTCACAGCATGAGGAGTCGGTACGGGGGCCCATGGCAGATTACGGGCCTGGCAGCAGCAATGGGAGGCCCGTAATCTGCCAGCACCCTATGTCAAAAAATTCAACACACCAGCAGTGTGTGAGGAGACCTGAAAGTGGCACATGGCAGAGTGTGGCGATGGAGACAGCAGCAATGGGAGGCCGTACAGGGACCCATGACAGACTCTGGACTTGGCAGCAGCATGAGGAGGCGGTATATAGGGGCCCATGGCAGATTAGGGGCCTGGCAGCAGCTATGGGAGGCCCGTAATCTGCCAGCACCCTATGTCAAAAAATTGAACACACCAGCAGTGTGAGGAGACCTGAAAGTGGCACATGGCATGAGAGACTGTGGACCTGGCAGCAGCATGAGGAGGCGGTACAGGGGCCCATGGCAGATTAGGGGCCTGGCAGCAGCTATGGGAGGCCCGTAATCTGCCAGCACCCTATGTCAAAAAATTCAACACACCAGCAGTGTGAAGAGACCTGAAAGTGGCACATGGCAGAGTGTGGCGATGGAGACAGCAGCAATGGGAGGCCGTACAGGGACCCATGAGAGACTCTGGACTTGGCAGCAGCATGAGGAGGCGGTATAGGGGCCCATGGCAGATTAGGGGCCTGGCAGCAGCTATGGGAGGCCCGTAATCTGCCAGCACCCTATGTCAAAAAATTCAACACACCAGCAGTGTGTGAGGAGACCTGAAAGTGGCACATGGCAGAGTGTGGCGATGGAGACAGCAGCAATGGGAGGCCGTACAGGGACCCATGAGAGACTCTGGACTTGGCAGCAGCATGAGGAGGCGGTATATAGGGGCCCATGGCAGATTAGGGGCCTGGCAGCAGCTATGGGAGGCCCGTAATCTGCCAGCACCCTATGTCAAAAAATTGAACACACCAGCAGTGTGAGGAGACCTGAAAGTGGCACATGGCATGAGACACTGTGGACCTGGCAGCAGCATGAGGAGGCGGTATAGGGGCCCATGGCAGATTAGGGGCCTGGCAGCAGCTATGGGAGGCCCGTAATCTGCCAGCACCCTATGTCAAAAAATTCAACACACCAGCAGTGTGTGAGGAGACCTGAAAGTGGCACATGGCAGAGTGTGGCGATGGAGACAGCAGCAATGGGAGGCCGTACAGGGACCCATGAGAGACTCTGGACTTGGCAGCAACATGAGGAGGCGGTATATAGGGGCCCATGGCAGATTAGGGGCCTGGCAGCAGCTATGGGAGGCCCGTAATCTGCCAGCACCCTATGTCAAAAAATTGAACACACCAGCAGTGTGAGGAGACCTGAAAGTGGCACATGGCATGAGAGACTGTGGACCTGGCAGCAGCATGAGGAGGCGGTATAGGGGCCCATGGCAGATTAGGGGCCTGGCAGCAGCTATGGGAGGCCCGTAATCTGCCAGCACCCTATGTCAAAAAATTCAACACACCAGCAGTGTGTGAGGAGACCTGAAAGTGGCACATGGCAGAGTGTGGCGATGGAGACAGCAGCAATGGGAGGCCGTACAGGGACCCATGACAGACTCTGGACTTGGCAGCAGCATGAGGAGGCGGTATATAGGGGCCCATGGCAGATTAGGGGCCTGGCAGCAGCTATGGGAGGCCCGTAATCTGCCAGCACCCTATGACAAAATGGAACCCTGGGCTGGGGCAGGCAGAACCGCCGTATCTTTATCACGGTTTTCCCAGGCCACCGAATGGCGACGCTGCATATGCTGACGCAACGCTGTAGTCCCAACATGGGCCCCCTGGCCACGCTTGACTTTCTGGCCACATAGTCGACATACGGCTACGTTTACTTCCTCGGGCGGCTTGACGAAAAATTGCCACACCGCCGAGTAGGAAACTTTGCCCCCGCTACTCCTCACTGGCTGACTGCTACTTCTTCCGTGCACACCGGCACCACTACTGGCCGAGGTGGTAGGCTGCAGTGGAGCTGGTGCTCTACTCCGTGGCCGTTTGCCTCCACTGACACTGCTGCGACCCTGCTGCCTCCTGGCAGCAGCAATGGGAGGCCGTACAGGGACCCATGACACACTCTGGACCTGGCAGCAGCATGAAGAGGCGGTACAGGGGCCCATGGCAGATTACGGGCCTGGCAACAGCAATGGGAGGCCCGTAATCTGCCAGCACCCTATGACAAAAAATGGAACACACCAGCAGTGTGAGGAGACCTGGAAGTGGCACATAGCAGAGTGTGGCGATGGAGACAGCAGCAATGGGAGGCCGTACAGGGACCCATGAGAGACTCTGGACCTGGCAGCAGCATGAGGAGGCGGTACTGGGGCCCATGGCAGATTAGGGGCCTGGCAGCAGCTATGGGAGGCCCGTAATCTGCCAGCACCCTATGACAAAAAATGGAACACACCAGCAGTGTGTGAGGAGACCTGAAAGTGGCACATGTTTGGGGCATGATTCATGGCGGATTTAGTCAGTTGTGTCAGGAACTGGTGGTTTGAAATCCAGACTAATCCACGCCTGATTCATTTTCACAAACGTGAGTCTCTCCACACTTTGGGTGGACAGTCGTGTCCTCCGCGGAGTTACAATACCTCCTGCCGCACTAAACACGCGCTCCGATGCCACGCTACTGGCCGGGCATGACAGCCTTTCAAGGGCAAATTCAGCTAGTTGGGGCCAAAGGTCAAGTTTCGTTGCCCAGTAGTCAAGGGGATTGTCTACCTCGGTTGGCAGGGTGCTGTCCAAGTAGGCCCAAGCCTGTTGTTTGAGGTCCTGCTCCAGGTCCACCTGATGCTGCTGCTGCTGCTGCGGCTGGTTAGTAGTTTCCTCACTGCGCTGGTGAAGAAAGCTACTCATCATCGACTGCAGACTGAGGCAGCCGCTGCTGGTGGAGCTGCCACTGCTCCTACCACCCCACCCCTCCTTTGCTGCCATGGCAGCGGAACGCGAGCGCACAGGGCCCACAGTGTCTGAGGATGGACGTTGGCGCACAAAGGCAGAGACCAACTGACTACATAGGTGGTTTTTATAGTACGTTATTTTGGCCTCCCTCTCAGCAGGTGTGAAAAAGGCCACCATTTTTGAACGGTAGCGAGGGTCCAACAAGGTGGACAGCCAAAAGTCATCCCTCTGTCTGATGGTTATTATTCGGCTGTCGCTACGCAAGCAACCGAGCATGCTATGGGCCATTTGTGCCAAGGAATGCGAGGGACTCCCTGCCTCCATCTCCACAGCATACTGCCACGGTGCATCTGGGTCCTCTGTCTCCTCCTCCTCCTCCTCTACCAGATGCTCCTGCTCCTCCACTCCTGTCCGCTGAGTGGAAAAACCACCCATTTCACTCAATAATTCCTGAGCACAAATGTCCTCCTCTACCTCCTCCTCTTCTTCCTGTCCTGCCCCCACAGGGGTCATGTGGCGTTGAGATCTGTGAGCGACGTCTACCGCACCCTGACCAGCCATTGTTAACAGCATTTGTTCCAGGACGTGCAACAGAGGAATGATGTCGTTCATCCCATAGTCCTGCCGACTCACGAATAGCGTGGCCTCCTCAAAGGGCCTGAGCAAGCGGCAGGTGTCACGCATGAGCTGCCAATGGCTGACATCGAAGTTACACAGGGGAGTACCTTTATCCGCTTGTAACATCAGGAAATCGGTGATGGCCTTTCGCTGTTTGTAAAGGCGGTCTACCATGTGTAGGGTTGAATTCCACCTTGTTGCAACGTCGCAGATCAGGCGATGCTGTGGAATTCCGTTCTGCCGCTGCAGCTCAAGGAGGGTGTGCTTTGCGATGTAGGAATGGCTGAAATGCATGCAAAGTTTACGTGACATTTTAAGGATGTCTTGCAGTGGGATGGTGGATTTTAGGAACCGCTTGACAACCAGATTGAACACGTGAGCCATGCATGGCGCATGGCACAACCTTACTTGACGCAGAGCAGACACCATGTTCTTTCCGTTGTCGGTCAACATGGTTCCGATTTTCAGTTTGCGCGGAGACAGCCATCTGTCGATTTCTCTGTTCATTACACTGAGAAGTTCCTCCCCTGTGTGACTACGTTCGCCTGGACCTGGCAGCAGCATGAGGAGGCGGTATAGGGGCCCATGGCAGATTAGGGGCCTGGCAGCAGCTATAGGAGGCCCGTAATCTGCCAGCACCCTATGTCAAAAAATTCAACACACCAGCAGTGTGTGAGGAGACCTGAAAGTGGCACATGGCAGAGTGTGGCGATGGAGACAGCAGCAATGGGAGGCCATACAGGGATCCATGACAGACTCTGGACTTGGCAGCAGCATGAGGAGACGGTATAGGGGCCCATGGCAGATTAGGGGCCTGGCAGCAGCTATGGGAGGCCCGTAATCTGCCAGCACCCTATGTCAAAAAATTGAACACACCAGCAGTGTGAGGAGACCTGAAAGTGGCACATGGCATGAGAGACTGTGGACCTGGCAGCAGCATGAGGAGGCGGTACAGGGGCCCATGGCAGATTAGGGGCCTGGCAGCAGCTATGGGAGGCCCGTAATCTGCCAGCACCCTATGTCAAAAAATTCAACACACCAGCAGTGTGAAGAGACCTGAATGTGGCACATGGCAGAGTGTGGCGATGGAGACAGCAGCAATGGGAGGCCGTACAGGGACCCATGAGAGACTCTGGACTTGGCAGCAGCATGAGGAGGCGGTATAGGGGCCCATGGCAGATTAGGGGCCTGGCAGCAGCTATGGGAGGCCCGTAATCTGCCAGCACCCTATGTCAAAAAATTCAACACACCCGCAGTGTGTGAGGAGACCTGAAAGTGGCACATGGCAGAGTGTGGCGATGGAGACAGCAGCAATGGGAGGCCGTACAGGGACCCATGAAAGACTCTGGACCTGGCAGCAGCATGAGGAGGCGGTATAGGGGTCCATGGCAGATTAGGGGCCTGGCAGCAGCTATAGGAGGCCCGTAATCTGCCAGCACCCTATGTCAAAAATTTCAACACACCAGCAGTGTGAGGAGACCTGAAAGTGGCACATGGCATGAGACACTGTGGACCTGGCAGCAGCATGAGGAGGCGGTACAGGGGCCCATGGCAGATTAGGGGCCTGGCAGCAGCTATGGGAGGCCCGTAATCTGCCAGTACCCTATGTCAAAAAATTCAACACACCAGCAGTGTGTGAGGAGACCTGAAAGTGGCACATGGCAGAGTGTGGCGATGGAGACAGCAGCAATGGGAGGCCGTACAGGGACCCATGAGAGACTCTGGACTTGGCAGCAGCATGAGGAGGCGGTATAGGGGCCCATGGCAGATTAGGGGCCTGGCAGCAGCTATAGGAGGCCCGTAATCTGCCAGCACCCTATGTCAAAAAATTCAACACACCAGCAGTGTGAAGAGACCTGAATGTGGCACATGGCAGAGTGTGGCGATGGAGACAGCAGCAATGGGAGGCCGTACAGGGACCCATGATAGACTCTGGACCTGGCAGCAGCATGAGGAGGCGGTATATAGGGGCCCATGGGAGATTAGGGGCCTGGCAGCAGCTATGGGAGGCCCGTAATCTGCCAGCACCCTATGACAAAAAATGGAACGCACCAGCAGTGTGTGAGGAGACCTGAAAGTGGCACATGGCAGAGTGTGGCGATGGAGACAACCCACCGACTGTTTTGCTCGCTGCCAAGCTGCCACCCTCTTCTCCTGATGATGCGGAAGCAATAGCCTGATGACGACGAGGCTGCCAAGTGCGATCAGCCTCATCATCATCAATTAGGGTCTCCGCCTCACTACTAGCCCCCTCGGCTGCGTGTGGGTCAGGAGACAGACCTGTCTCTACACCGGCTACCGAGCCACTCTCCTCGCCACTACTTCTTCGCCTGGCTGCTGAAGAGGCGGATGTCTCCCCCCGTTCCTGACCGCCCTCTGTTAGCTCTTCCTCACTGTACTGGATGACACCGGGAGCACTAGCCTCTGGCTGCGAATAGTGCTGCCTCGACCCCTTCCTCTGCTGCCACGTCTGCTCGCTCCTAAAACATTGCCTCCTCTGCCACTCCTCTGCATGTTGTCTGACATACTCTTTAATTAAACGATTCTGTGTCCCTGAGTAACAATTCTGTGTCCCTGAGTAACGTTTCTGTGGCCCTAAGTAACAGTTCTGTGGCCCTAAGTAACAGTTCTGTGGCCCTCAGTAACAATTCTGTGTCCCTCAGTAACAATTCTGTGTCCCTCAGTAACAATTCTGTGTCTGTCCCTGAGTAACAATTCTGTGTCCCTGAGTAACGTTTCTGTGGCCCTAAGTAACATTTCTGTGGCCCTCAGTAACAATTCTGTCTGTCCCTGAGTAACAATTCTGTGTCTGTCCCTGAGTAACAATTCTGTGTCCCTCAGTAACAATTCTGTGTCCCTCAGTAAAAATTCTGTGTCCCTCAGTAACAATTCTGTGTCCCTCAGTAACAATTCTGTGTCCCTGAGTAACAATTCTGTGTCCCTCAGTAACAATTCTGTGTCCCTCAGTAACAATTCTGTGTCCCTCAGTAACAATTCTGTGTCCCTCAGTAACAATTCTGTGTCCCTGAGTAACAATTCTGTGTCTGTCCCTGAGTAACAATTCTGTGTCTGTCCCTGAGTAACGTTTCTGTGGCCCTAAGTAACGGTTCTGTGGCCCTCAGTAACAATTCTGTGTCCCTGAGTAACAATTCTGTGTCTGTCCCTGAGTAACAATTCTGTGGCCCTAAGTAACAGTTCTGTGGCCCTCAGTAACAATTCTGTGTCCCTGAGTAACGTTTCTGTGGCCCTAAGTAACGGTTCTGTGGCCCTCAGTAACAATTCTGTGTCCCTGAGTAACAATTCTGTGTCTGTCCCTGAGTAACAATTCTGTGGCCCTAAGTAACGGTTCTGTGGCCCTCAGTAACAATTCTGTGTCCCTGAGTAACGTTTCTGTGGCCCTCAGTAACAATTCTGTGGCCCTCAGTAACAATTCTGTGTCTGTCCCTGAGTAACAATTCTGTGGCCCTAAGTAACGTTTCTGTGGCCCTCAGTAACAATTCTGTGTCCCTGAGTAACGTTTCTGTGGCCCTAAGTAACAATTCTGTGGCCCTCAGTAACAATTCTGTGTCTGTCCCTGAGTAACAATTCTGTGGCCCTAAGTAACGGTTCTGTGGCCCTCAGTAACAATTCTGTGTCCCTGAGTAACGTTTCTGTGGCCCTAAGTAACAGTTCTGTGGCCCTAAGTAACAATTCTGTGGCCCTCAGTAACAATTCTGTGTCCCTCAGTAACAATTCTGTGTCCCTCAGTAACAATTCTGTGTCTGTCCCTGAGTAACAATTCTGTGTCTGTCCCTGAGTAACAATTCTGTGTCCCTGAGTAACGTTTCTGTGGCCCTAAGTAACATTTCTGTGGCCCTCAGTAACAATTCTGTCTGTCCCTGAGTAACAATTCTGTGTCTGTCCCTGAGTAACAATTCTGTGTCCCTCAGTAACAATTCTGTGTCCCTCAGTAACAATTCTGTGTCCCTCAGTAAAAATTCTGTGTCCCTCAGTAAAAATTCTGTGTCCCTCAGTAACAATTCTGTGTCCCTCAGTAACAATTCTGTGTCCCTCAGTAACAATTCTGTGTCCCTGAGTAACAATTCTGTGTCTGTCCCTGAGTAACAATTCTGTGTCTGTCCCTGAGTAACGTTTCTGTGGCCCTAAGTAACGGTTCTGTGGCCCTCAGTAACAATTCTGTGTCCCTGAGTAACAATTCTGTGTCTGTCCCTGAGTAACAATTCTGTGGCCCTAAGTAACGGTTCTGTGGCCCTCAGTAATAATTCTGTGTCCCTGAGTAACATTTCTGTGGCCCTAAGTAACGGTTCTGTGGCCCTCAGTAACAATTCTGTGTCCCTGAGTAACAATTCTGTGTCTGTCCCTGAGTAACAATTCTGTGGCCCTAAGTAACGGTTCTGTGGCCCTCAGTAACAATTCTGTGTCCCTCAGTAACAATTCTGTGTCTGTCCCTGAGTAACAATTCTGTGGCCCTAAGTAACAATTCTGTGTCCCTGAGTAACGTTTCTGTGGCCCTAAGTAACAATTCTGTGGCCCTCAGTAACAATTCTGTGTCTGTCCCTGAGTAACAATTCTGTGGCCCTAAGTAACGGTTCTGTGGCCCTCAGTAACAATTCTGTGTCCCTGAGTAACGTTTCTGTGGCCCTAAGTAACAATTCTGTGGCCCTCAGTAACAATTCTGTGTCTGTCCCTGAGTAACAATTCTGTGGCCCTAAGTAACGGTTCTGTGGCCCTCAGTAACAATTCTGTGTCCCTGAGTAACAATTCTGTGTCTGTCCCTGAGTAACAATTCTGTGTCCCTGAGTAACGTTTCTGTGGCCCTAAGTAACGGTTCTGTGGCCGTCAGTAACAATTCTGTGTCCCTGAGTAACAATTCTGTGTCTGTCCCTGAGTAACATTTCTGTGGCCCTAAGTAACGGTTCTGTGGCCCTCAGTAACAATTCTGTGTCCCTCAGTAACAATTCTGTGTCTGTCCCTGAGTAACAATTCTGTGGCTCTAAGTAATGGTTCTATGGCCCTCAGTAACAATTCTGTGTCCCTGAGTAACGTTTCTGTGGCCCTAAGTAACGGTTCTGTGGCCCTCAGTAACAATTCTGTGTCCCTGAGTAACCATTCTGTGGCCCTAAGTAACAGTTCTGTGGCCCTCAGTAACAATTCTGTGTCCCTCAGTAACAATTCTGTGTCCCTCAGTAACAATTCTGTGTCTGTCCCTGAGTAACAATTCTGTGGCCCTAACTAACGTTTCTGTGGCCCTAAGTAACAGTTCTGTGGCCCTCAGTAACAATTCTGTGTCCCTGAGTAACGTTTCTGTGGCCCTAAGTAACAATTCTGTGGCCCTCAGTAACAATTCTGTGTCTGTCCCTGAGTAACAATTCTGTGGCCCTAAGTAACGGTTCTGTGGCCCTCAGTAACTGTTCTGTGGCCCTCAGTAACAATTCTGTGTCTGTCCCTGAGTAACAATTCTGTGGCCCTAAGTAACGGTTCTGTGGCCCTCAGTAACAATTCTGTGTCCCTGAGTAACAATTCTGTGGCCCTAAATAACAGTTCTGTGGCCCTCAGTAACAATTCTGTGTCCCTCAGTAACAATTCTGTGTCTGTCCCTGAGTAACAATTCTGTGGCCCTAACGTTTCTGTGGCCCTAAGTAACAGTTCTGTGGCCCTCAGTAACAATTCTGTGTCCCTGAGTAACGTTTCTGTGGCCCTAAGTAACAATTCTGTGGCCCTCAGTAACAATTCTGTGGCCCTGAGTAACGTTTCTGTGGCCCTAAGTAACAATTCTGTGGCCCTCAGTAACAATTCTGTCTGTCCCTGAGTAACAATTCTGTGGCCCTCAGTAACAATTCTGTGGCCCTGAGTAACGTTTCTGTGGCCCTAAGTAACGATTCTGTGGCCCTCACTAACAATTCTGTGTCTCTGAGTAATGTTTATCTGTCCCTAAGTAACGTTTCTCTGTCCCCAAGTATCGTTTCTGTGGCCCTAACTCTGTCCCTAATACAGAGCGGTCTGCCTCTCTTGAATGACTGGAGGCAAATGAAGAATTCTAAAATGGCCGCCATTTATAGCTCGACCATTACACAGTGCTGGCTGGCTGGCTGCTGATTGGCTAATGCGATCACATGTCATTAAGGAATGCATTATGGGTCAGCGCGCCTTCCCAGACATCCCCGCTCCGTCGCCGCACATGTCCGCCGCCATTTTAGGAAAAATTTCGATTCGCGCGTCCGAAGTAGGCTATTTTTCGGATTCGGCGCGAATCGAAAATTTTCCAATATTCGAAACGAATTCCACTTCGCCGACTTCGATTCGCTCATCTCTAACCAGGATGCTTCAATAGCGGCCTTCAGCTCTTCTGCATTGTTCGGTCTCATGTCTCTCATCTTTCTCTTGGCAATGCCCCATAGATTCTCTATGGGGTTCAGGTCAGGCGAGTTTGCTGGCCAATCAAGCACAGTAATCCCATGGTCATTGAACCAGGTTTTGGTGGTTTTGGCAGTGTGGGCGGTGCCAAGTCCTGCTGGAAAATGAAGTCAGCAGGTTGTGTTGACCCTGGACTTAATGAAGCACAGTGGACCAAACACCAGCAGATGACATGGCTCCCCAAATCAACACATACTGTGGAAACTTCACACTGGACTTCAAGCATCTTGCAGTGTGTGCCTCTCCATTCTTCCTCCATACTCGGGGTCCTTGGGCCTCTCCATTCTTCCTCCATACTCGGGGTCCTTGGGCCTCTCCATTCTTCCTCCATACTTGGGGTCCTTGTGCCTCTCCATTCTTCCTCCATACTCGGGGTCCTTGTGCCTCTCCATTCTTCCTCCATACTCGGGGTCCTTGGGCCTCTCCATTCTTCCTCCATACTCGGGGTCCTTGGGCCTCTCCATTCTTCCTCCATACTCGGGGTCCTTGTGCCTCTCCATTCTTCCTCCATACTCGGGGTCCTTGTGTCCTTCCATTCTTCCTCCATACTCGGGGTCCTTGGGCCTCTCCATTCTTCCTCCATACTCGGGGTCCTTGGGCCTCTCCATTCTTCCTCCATACTCAGGGGTCCTTGGTTTCCAAATGAAATGCAAAATTTGCTCTCATCAGAAAAGAGGACTTTGGACCACTGAGCAACAGACCTTGTCTGTTTTTCTTCAGCCCAGGTAAGACGCTTCTGACGTTGTTTGTTGTTCAGGAGCGGCTTGACAAGAGGAATACGACATTTGAAACCCATGTCCAGGATCCGTCTGTGTGTGGTGGCTCTTGATGCACTGACTCCAGGCGCAGTCCACTCCTTGTGAAAGTCCCCAACACTTTTGAATGGCCTTTTCCTGACAATCCTCTCCAGGCTGCGGTCATCCCTGCTGCTTGTGCACCTTTTTCTTCCACACTTTTCCCTTCCACATAACTTTCTATTAATGTGCTTTGATACAGCACTTTGGGAACATCCAACTTCTTCTGCAATTATCTTTTGAGGCTTTCCCTCCTTATGGAGGGTGTCAGTGATGGTGTCAGGTCAGCCGTCTTTCCCATGATTGTGATTCCTACTGAACCAGACTGAGAGACCATTTAATGGCTCAGGAACCCTTTGCAGGTGTTATGGCTGAATGAGCTGATTAGAGTGGGACACTTTGAGCCGAGAATATTCCACCTTTTCACAATATTCTCATTTTCTGAGATTGTGGATTTGGGGTTTTCATGAGCTGTAAGCCATAATCATCACAATGATGACAAATCACGGCTTGAACTATCTTGCTTTGCATGGAATGAGTCTCATATATTAGTTTCACCTTTTAAGTTGCTGCACTGAAATAAATGAACTTTTGCACCATATTCTAATTTTTCGAGTTTCACCTGTAAATTGTAAACAGCAGAAATGTCCCATATGGAAGAAAATATATTTAAAATATATTTAAAAAATATTCTTCCCAAATATATTGACATATACTTGAAAGTTAAAGTTTCCTTCACTACGTCGATGTGACTTTCTTGCGACTTGAGTGCCAGAGAGCGTAAAGTCGCATGGAAGTTGCATAAAAGTCACACGACTTTGGAGTCGCACTGATGTGAACCAAGCCTAAGATGTATTTTGGTTGTGAATGTTTAGAACTTCCAAGTACGGTGCTAGTCGCACGTGTCTCCGGAGCACCAGGGACAACTCATGTGTACAAATTGCAGACATGAACATGCAGAGTAAGATGAGAACACAGACCATGAAATAGTGAAGCAGACACTCTAGGATTGTGTTGTGTCTACACACAAGGAAAATCGGTGTCTGTGACAGATTCGGGTATATGAATTTATCACATGGACACCATCCTCAGTGCATGCTCAGCCCCTGACTGCACACAGCACCACTGTTTGCCAGCACTTGAGTAACCGTCAGCAACCTAGCAACCAGTGACTCTTTGTAGCCATCAGTATCCTAGCAACCAGTGATGCTGTGTAGCCAACAGTGTCCTAACAACCAGTGACACTGTGGAGCCGACAGCAACTTAGCACTGGTGACATTGTATAACCGACAACATCCTAGCAACCAGTGGCACTGTGTAATTACATAGCTGACAGTGTCCTAACAACCAGCGACATGTAACAGACAGCATCCTAGCAATCGGTCACACTATATGGCCGACAGCATCCTAGCAACCAGTGACACTGTGAAGCCAACAGTGTCCTAACAACCAGCGACGTGTAACAGACAGCATCCTAGCAACCGGTGACACTATATGGCCGACAGCATCCTAGCAACCAGTGACACTGTGTAGCCGACAGTGTCCTAACAACCAGTGATGATGTGCAACAGACAGCATCCTAGCAACCAGTGACACTTTGTAGCCAACGGTATTCTTATAACCAGTGATACTATGTAGCAGTCAGTATCATAGCAACCAGTGACATTGTGTAGCTGTGACGATGTGTAACAGTCAGCATTCTAGCAACCAGTAAAGCACTGTAGCCAACAGCATCTTGACAACCAGTGACACTCTATAGCCAACAGTGTCCTAGCAACCAATGGCACTTTGAACCTGACAGCATCCTAGCAACCAGTGAAACTATGTAGCCGACAGTGTCCTAACAACCAGCGACGTGTAACAAACAGCATCCTAGCAACCGGTGACACTATATGGCCGACAGCATCCTAGCAACCAGTGACACTGTGTAGCCGACAGTGTCCTAACAGCAAGTGATGATGTGCAGCAGACAGCATCCTGGCAACCAGTGGCACACTGTAGCCAATGGTATTCTTATAACCAGTGATACTATATAGCCGTCAGTATCATAGCAACCAGTGACATTGTGTAGCTGTGACGAAGTGTAACAGTCAGCATTCTAGCAACCAGTGAAGCACTGTAGCCAACAGCATCCTGACAACCAGTGCAACTATATACTGTAGTTAACAGTGTCCTAGCAACCAATGGCACTTTGAACCTGACAGCATCCTAGCAAGCAGTGACACTGTGGAATTATGTAGCTGATAGTGTCCTAACAACCAGTGACATGTAACAGACAGCATCCTAGCAACCTTTGACGCTGTGTAGCTGACAGAGTCCTAGCAAAGATTGACAATGTGTAGCTCTCAGAGTCCAGCAGAAGTTACCTCTTTACCTATCCCCCCCCCTTTTTTTTCCTCTTCTTTCTCTTGCTTTTCTCTCTTTTCTGCTCTCTTTGTCCTTCCTGTCCCCTCCTCAGAAAACGGAATATAGTGAGAGTCAGAGAAGAAGTTTCATTTAAAGACATGGATGTATTCTTTTGCACATACTCTGTATTCCGATTAGTGTGAATGGCTCAGATTCCTTGAGCTTTACCTATACTTGGAGAAGATGTTTATTTTGCATGTCAGTTAGTAATTGTTTTCTGTTTAATGTAACCATTTGCTTGGCTCTAGTGGAATTTGAAAATAAAGAATTTATAAAAAAAAAAATGACAAAAAAAATTTATACAAAATTAAAAAATGTTTATTATTCAAAACACATTCTAAAATAACTTGTACAGTTGTGTTCAAAATATTAGCAGTCAGACATCACTAACCGGATCAATCACTGTTTTTGGTAGAAATGAGATTTCTACATGGCAAATAATTTCCTATCAGGTGTAGTAGAGTAATAGAAATCCAACAGACCCAACAGTCATGACATGGATGCTGCTGATTCTGTGTCATTGAATCACTCATTGAAAGGGGCGTGTTCAAAATAATCGCAGTGTGGAGTTCTATTAGTGAGGTCATTCATTCTTTGAAAAACAGGTGGCAATTATTGCCCTTATTTAAGGAAGGAAGGCAGCAAATGTTGTACATGCTGGTTACAGTGCATTTCTCTTTGAAATTCTGAGGAAAATGGGTCGTTCCAGACATTGTTCAGAAGAACAGCGTACCTTGATTACAAAGTTGATTGGAGAGGGGAAAACATATAAAGAAGTGCAGAAAATGATCGGCTGCTCAGCTAAAATGATCTTAAATGCTTTAAAATGGCAACCAAAACCTGAAAGACGCGGAAGAAAGTGAAAAAATACCATTGGAATGGATAGAAGAATAGCCAAAATGGCGCGGACTCAGCCAACAATCAGCTCCAGGAAGATGAAAGAAGGGGTGACGTTCCCTGTGAGGACTGTTACAATTAAAAGACGCCTATGTGAAGCCAAGCTATCTGCAAGAAGTCCCCGCAAAGTCCCACTGTTGGGAAAAAGACGTGCTGAAGAGGTTACAATCTGCCAAAGAGCACATTGACCGGCCTAAAGGGAAATGGAGCAACATTTTGTGGACTGATGGAAGTAAGATTGTTCTTTTTGGGTCTAGTGGGCGGAGACAGTTTGTCAGACGACCCCCAAACACTGAATTCAAGCCACAGTACACTGTGAAGACTGTGAAGCATGGTGGTGCAAGCATCATGATATGGGGATGTTTCTCATACTACGGTGTTGGGCCTATTTATCGCATACCAGGGATCATGGATCAGTTTGAAGACATCAGAATACTTGAAGAGGTCATGCTGCCTTATGCTGAAGAGGAAATGCCCTTGAAATGGGTGTTCCAACAAGACAACGACCCCAAACACACCAGTAAACATGCAACAGCTTGGTTCCAGAGCAACAAGATGGACGTTATGGAGTGGCCAGCCCAATCCCCGGATCTTCATCCAATAGAAAGCTTGTGGGGTGACATCAAAAATGCAGTTTCTGAGGCAAAACCAAGAAATAGAGAAGAACTGTGGAATGTCGTCCAATCATCCTGGGCTGGAATACCTGATCACAGGGGCCAGAAGTTGGGTGACTCCATGCAACACAGATGTACAGCAGTTCTCAGAAACAGTGCAACTACAACCAAATATTCCCCCCTTTCTGAGCAGGCCATTTTTTGCGTTACGGTGCTGCGGTACTTTAACTGACAATTGCGCGGTCATACAACGCTGCACCCAAATGAAATGTACGTCCTTTTCCCCACAAATAGAGCTTACTTACGATGGTATTTGATCGCCTGTGCGGTTTTTATTTTTTGCACTATAAAAAAAAAAGGCTGACAATTTTGAGAAAAAAAAACAATATTTTTGACTTTTTGCTATGAAACATGTCCAGTATAAAAATTTTAAAAATCAAATTTCGTCATAAATTTAGGCCAAAATGTATTCTGCTCCGTGTCTTTGCTAAAAAAAATTCCCATTACGTGTAAATTCATTGGTTTACATGAAAGTTATAGCGTTTACAAATGGCGGTATAGATACTGGGATTTTTTTTTCTTTGCTAGTAATGGCGGCGATCAGCGACTTATAGCGGGACTGCTGCGGGCACGCTGACACTCTGGGGAACTGACTTGGTGTCACTGACATCCCCAGTGACACCAATACAGTGATCAGTGCTAATAAAAAGTACTGACACTGTACTAACGGCACTAGGCAGGAAGGGGTTAACATGAGGGGCGATCAAAGGGTTAATAGCGTGCTGTTTTACTTTGTGTCCTGTGTTAGTGCTTCACTGTAAGCACACTGCTTTGGATGGCTGTGCTGTGCACAGCCATCCAAAGCAGTGTGCAGGAGCTGACATGTAGGAGAACTGTTTTATTTACTAACAGTTC
This sequence comes from Staurois parvus, assembly GCF_062004578.1. Taxonomy (NCBI): domain Eukaryota; kingdom Metazoa; phylum Chordata; class Amphibia; order Anura; family Ranidae; genus Staurois; species Staurois parvus. Next base: position 200,580 of record NW_028319680.1, on the reverse strand, counting down.
TCTCCCCCGTCGGAGATCCTTGGCAATCACCGGGTGCCGGCGAGTAATCACCCAGTGATTGACAGCCGTGGCATGAAATAGTGGCGCGGGTAGAGCGCGCGCACACCTCACGTGCGCCCCCTACCCGGAAGTCAAATATCACGTATATATACATGATTTTGTGCACTGCTGCCGCCCTATAGCAGTGTTTCTGCTATGGGGTGGAGCTGAAGCAGTTAATGATGAAAGGAAATCTATGCACCTATAGGGCCACCCATGGGAATATTAGCGAACCATAAAAGGGATAGAGTCTGCGTCAAGACCATCCTAAAATAACCCAAGAAAAGAGTTTTGTTACCATAGGATATAAACAAAATGTTACAAGTTGATATTGATATTAGAAAACATGTAATTATGTGTTTGTATTTATTTATTAAAATTTTGTTTGTAATTATTGTTCTTTTGTTTATAGCAGCATGACAATGCAGTCATTTGTAATCTGAGGAAGCCAGTGCTTGGCGAAACGTGTTGAGTTGAAGCTACCACATACGTGGTGAAGATGATTTGCTGAAGTTCAAACCGAGCATCAGAATGTAGAAGAAAGGGGATTTAAGTGACTTTGAACGTGGCATGGTTGTTGGTGCCAGACGGGCTGGTCTGAGTATTTCAAAAACTGCTGATCTACTGGGATTTCCATGCACAACTATCCCTAGGGTTTGCAGAGAATGGTCCAAAAAAGAGAAAATATCCAGTTGTGTGGAGGAAAATGCCTTGTTGAGGTCAGTGGTCAGAGGAGAATGGGCAGACTGGTTTGAGATGATAGAAAGGCAACAGTAACTCAAATAACCACTCATTACAACTAAGGGAAACAGAATACCATCTCTGATTGCACAACACGCCGAACCTTGAAACAAATGGGCTACAGCAGTAGAAGACCACACCTGGTGCCACTCCACATTGCCTGGTCTGATGAGTCTCGATTTTAGCTGCAACATTCAGAAGGTAGGGTCAGAATTTGTTGGAAACAACATGAAAACATGGATCCATCCTGCCTTGTATCAATGGTCCAGGCTGGTGGTGGTGGTGGTGTCATGGTGTGGGGGAGATTTTCTTGGCACACTTTGGGTCCCTTAGCACCAGTTGAGCATCGTTTAAATACCACGGCCTACCTGAGTATTGTTGCTGACCATGTCCATCCCTTTATGACTCCAGTGTCCCCATCTTCTGATGGCTCCTTCCAGCAGGATAATGCACCATGTCACAAAGATCAAATCATCTCCAACTGGTTTCTTTAAAATGAGTTCCTTGTACTCCAATGGCCTCCACAGTCACCAGATCTCCATCCAATAGAGCACATTTGGGATGTGGTGGAACGGGAGATTCCCATCATGGATGTGCAGTCGACAAATCTGCAGCAACTGCGTGATGCTATCATGTCAATATGGACCAAAATCTCTGAGGACTGTTTCCAACACCTTGCTGAATCTATGCCATAAAGAATGAAGGCAAAAGGGGGTCCAACCCGGGACTAGCAAGGTGGACCTAATAAAGTGGCCGGTGAGTGTATATAAAAGGTTTTCTTTAGAATCTGTTTTTTGTAATAAAAAATTGGATATTTTATAAATTATTTGGCACCTAAAAAAATCCCTGTACCTTTCTTTCTGTTGGTTTAATACTTTCTTCGGAATGTGGTGCCCATGACTCCTAGTTCAGCCGGTAGGCCTATTATTTGACTCATTTATATTTAAAGGCTAGCTGTACTTTCCTTAAAAAAAGATGCCATTGGCTCTCGAGTCCCTCTGTTGTCAATCAAAGCCCATGGCAATGGTGTGGGGGGGGCAGAGCTGAATCCCGCTGTCTGTGTCAATGGATGCAGACAGCAGAGCTTGGAAGTGGCTTCCTATAGGAACACTGGACAGAGAGGATCCAGAAGCACAGGCAACCCGAGAAGAGGTGGTTTGGGCTACTCTATGTAATGGAATTGCAAGCAACTATGAACTTGCTTGTTAAGAAAAAAATAAAATAATAGGTTTAAAACCACCACTTTAATTCAAATTCCTGCAGCCAAGTCCCAAAGAAGAAGCCTTTGCGTGTTCCATCTTCACCCCCTGGGTGGTATCAATGGCAAGACTACAGCTTTGCTGCAAAGATATGAGGAACGCTGCTTGGTCCTGCGATGATGGGTCCTGGAAATTGGGCGGGACAGGTCAACAGTAGTTTTTGGACAGGGTCTTGGGGGGGTTGGGGGTTCAGATATGGCCTACAGGTATGTAGTTATTAAACAATTTACAAAAATGTACAATTTATTTAAACCTGCATAGGCTACCTGTGTGAACAAAATATTTTCTTTAAAGTGTGTATTTTTAAGGGTTAGTTCACCTTTACGTTCCCCTAAAAGCTCCATATGCATTACAGTGTCCTCAATACATTAACATGCTGTGCTCCATTATAAACACATGCTTTCTTTTTCACATGCTCGTATAATTGTCCTTTTGTCTCCATCCTGCAGATGGCAAGGTGCATCCTGTATTGGATGTGCGGCCCTGGAGACTTTCCCACCCATGCATGCACAGTCCACTCTCTCTCACAGGTCAGTCTGATGTGAAAGTGAAAAAGTCCAGATTGCACATGCATTTATTGCTGTCTGGGGTGTCCTATCCTGGTTTCACCCACACCCCTCATTTCTTGTCCTGGATTGAGATGCGCTTGGATTTGGTTATGGTTCGGTCTGAACCCATGTTCAGTTGAATCCAGAAGGCAGCTGTTGGTGCCAGGCCAATGAGCTGTGAGAAGGGGATACCCAGCTCTGCACCTTCATGTTCACAAAAAGGTGGGGATACTTGTGACAACACTGACCTAATACCAGCCACACAGCTCCACATACTCAAGGGGGTGAGGATGCTCATGACCAGGGGTGGACTGACAACTCATGGGGCTCCCAGGCAATAGGGGATCATGGGCCCCTGTGTTCTTGCCCAAACTCAAAAAAGCCTATGAAAAAGGTACAAGGGGCATCTTATGGGGCCCCCTACTGACCCTGGGCCCTCGGGCAGTGCCCGAGTTTCCAAATGGTCAGTCCGCCCCTGCTCATGACATCATTGACCTTGACCTAAACAGGTCAATGACATTGACCTTACATGACCACTTGGCCATAATAGGTCATCAATGTCACCTTTGTGTACATGAAGCTGCTCGGCTGCAAATCCTCTGCGTGCAGCTCATTGGCCCAGCTCCAACAACTGCCTTCTGGGGTCGGCCTAAATTTAGGTTCATCTCTAGTCCTGGTGTGAAAGGATCCAATGGGGTCCAAGACACAATTAATGACTTGAGAGAAATGTCAACTCTTCCCCCTTTATCTTCTATTAAATTAACAGATCTAGGCATTACAGAATTCTGTAGGTGATTATACTCACCAGCATCTGGAAAAATTGACATTTCTGTCAAGTTTATGTTTCTGTCCGGAACTCCTTTGGGTCTTGGATGAGCCTAGGTTTGGTAGACCCCATAAGGCAGCTGTTGGTGCCGGTACAATGACCTGCGAGAGGGAGATTCACCCACCACTCAACTTCAAATACACAAAGTGGCAGGAATGCCCGTGACATCATTAACCTTGACCTAATTAGGCCAATGACAAGGAACCGCATATGGACCATATTAGCTCAGTGATGTCACAAGCATCCCTGGCATTTTGTGTATGTGAAGCTGCAGGGCTGTGAAACCCCATCTGCAGCTCATTGGCCGGCACCAACAGCTGCCTTCAACCTATGCTCTTCACTAGTCCTGGGTCACAGGGCCCAAAGGGGTTCCAGACAGAAATAAAAACATGGCAGAAATGTCACCTCTTCCTCCTTTATCGATACTTAAACATTTTTTTTTAGAGTTAGCCATTATGATACCTGTAGGTGTTTATACTGACCAGTATATGGGGGAAGAGTTGTTGTTTTTGTCTGGGAACCCAATGGATCCTGTGACACCAGGACTATGGATTGGCTTAGGTTCTGTCAAATCCAGCCTTCTGGGTTCAGCCTGAATCTAAGCTTATCTGTAGACATGATGTCACAGGACCCAATGGGGTCACCAGCATTTGCAGGAAGAGTTGACATTTCTGTCAAGTTGTTTTTTCTGTCTGGGACCCCATTGGGTTCTGGGCACCAGGACTGTGGATGAGCTTAGGTTTGGCCAAACCTGGAAGGCAGCTGTTGATGCCAGGCCAATGAACTGCGGGAGGGGGATTCATCCTCCCCACAGCTTCAAATACACAAAGTAATGGGGACACCTGTGACATCATTGATCTTGACCTTATTAGGTCAATGACATTGACCTAATATGGTCATGTGGCCATATTAGGTCAGTTATATCACAAGCATCCTGGCCCTTTTGTGTATGTGAAGCTGCTTGGCAGCAAATCCCCCATGTGCTGCTCATTGACCTGACACCAATAGCTGCCTTCCGAGTTCAACCCAACCTAAGGTCATCCCTAATCCTGGTCCCACATTACCCAATGGGGTCCCTGACAAAAATGTGACAGAAATGTCAACTCTTTCCCCAACATTTTTTACTAGAGTTAGACAACACGAGACATGTAGGTGATTATACTCACCAGCATCTGGGGGAAGAGTTGACATTTCAAGTTATTTCTGTATGGGACCCCATTTGCTCCTGACACTCCAGGACTATTGATGAGCTTAGGTTTGGTCAAAACTGGAAGGCAGCTGTTGATGCCGGGCCAATGAGCTGCAGAAGGGGGTTCACCCACCAAGGAGCTTCTCCTACACATAGGGGTGAAGATGCTCATGACATTGTTGACATTGTTGTTTGACATGTGTCGCCCTTCCATGTGCTCCTTGCTGTGAAGGCCAGTTATAGACTGGGGCAGTGGCCATTTTTTGTACTGTTGACCTGTTGGTGAGGGGGCACACTGGACACCTTAGCTGCCATTGTGCTACATACTGGGTGTCCAGTGTGCTCCTATACCTTTAAGGAGGGGAGGAGTGGGCTCCCTCAGGTCCACCTGCCCTTGGTCTACCCATTAACCTCTTGACCTCCAGAGGATTTACCCCCCTTAATGACCAGGCCTCTTTTTGCTACTCGGCGCTGCACTAATTCAACTGATAATTGCGCGGTCATGCAATGCTGCACCCAAACGAAATTTACGTCCTTTTTTTCACACAAATAGAGCTTTCTTTCGGTTTTATTTTTCACGCTATAAACAAAAATAGGCCAAAAATTTTGAAGAAAAACAATATTTTTTACTTTCAGCTATAAAAAATATATAGTAAACTCAAAGTTGGTTATAAATTTAGGCCAAAATGTATTCTGCTCCATGTTTTTGGTAAAAAAAATCCCAATAAGTGTATATTGATTGCTTTGTGTGAAGTTATAGCGTCTACAAACTATGGTATAGATACTGCAATTTACGCCATTTTTTTGCTATACAGCGCTGCGCTAGTTTAACAGACAATTGCGCGGTCATGCGATATGGTACATAAATGAAATTTACATCCTTTTTTTTTTCCACAAATTGAGCTTTCTTTCAGTGGTATTTGATTGCCTGTGCGGTTTTTATTTTTTGCGCTATAAAATAAAGGCTGACAATTTTGAGGAAAAAAATATTTTGGACTTTTTGCTATAAAACATGTCCAGTAAAAAAAAATTTAAAAATCAAATTTAGTCATAAATTTCTGCCAAAATGCATTCTGCGACATGTCTTTACTAAAAAAAAACCCAATACGCGTAAATTAATTGGTTTACGTGAAAGTTATAGCGTTTACAAATGGCGGGAAAGATACTGGGATTTTTAGTTTTTTTTCATACTAATAATGGCGGCGATCAGCGACTTATGGCGGGACTGCGGTAGACATTCAGACATTGGGGGGTACTGACATGGGGTCACCGACATCCCCAGTGACACCAATACAGTGATCAGTGCAAAAAAAAAAAACACTGACACTGTACTAATGGCACTGGGGAGGAAGGGGTTAAGTTTATTTTTCAGGGAAAGGGTTAACTGTGTGAGGGGAGTGTTTTACTAGGGGGCGGGATGTGTACTGCAGGGAACACCGCTGATCGGGAGAGAGAAACTCTTCTGTCCCGATCAGCGTGTCAGGAGCTGTCAGGGAACTGACAGAAAGCACAGCTACTGCAGCTGTGCTCTCTGTCAGCGATTGCCGCCGATTGCCGCCGATCGCCGGGACATAGTAACGACCGGCTGTGACCCGGCGACTGACATCCGCAGCTGTGATCGGCGGGACAGGTAGGGCGGCGGCGCGCCTCGCACGCGCCCCCTACCTGTTTACAAAACACACGTTTTAAAATGTGCTTTTGCCCAGCCGTGCATGTGGTTAAATACATGTGCCTCTACTATGGGGGCTCTCAAAAATTGTAGAGTTAGGAACTACAGAATAACAGGGTGGCTCTCTAGCTTGTATTTGCAAATGTGTGATAATTAAACCCGTTTTTAACACATACTGTTAGACAGGTTAGTTTGGTTTGTTTGCAGGCTGGTTGGCAAGCTGAGCTGGGAATTCTTCTCTTTTGTTGTTTGACGTGTGTAGCCCTACCATGTTCTCCTTGTTGTGAAGGCCAGTTATAGACTGGGGCAGTGGCCATCTATTGCATTGTTGAACTTGACCTAATTAGTGAAATGACATTGTCAACTCTTCCCTCATTATCCATAATAAAATAAACATTTGTGACTAGATTTAGGCATTACGAGACCTGTAGGTTATTATACTCACCAGCATCTGGGGGAAGAGTTGACATTTCAAGTTATTTCTGTCTGGGACTCCATTGGGTTCTCTCACTCCATGACTATGGATGAGCTTAGGTTTTGCCAAACCTGGAAGGCAGCTGTTGATGCCAGGCCAATGAGCTGCAGAAGGGGGATTTACCCACCAAGGGACTTCACCTACACGAAGGGGTGAAGATGTTTATGACATCATTGACCCTGACCTAATTATCTCAATGACATTGACAACTATTCCGCCTTTATCCACAAGTAAACATTTTTGACTAGAGTTAAGCATTACAAGTCCTTTAGGTGATTATACTCACCAGCATCTAGAGGAAGAGTTGACATTTTTGTCAGGATTTTATTTCTGTCTGGGACCCCATTTGGTCCCGTGACAACAGGACTATGGGTGAGCTTGGGTTCACCCAAACCCAGAAGGCTGAGAATGCTCATGACATTATTGACCTTGACATACTTAGATCAATGACATTCACATCTCTTCCTTTTTTATCCCCAATTGAATAAACATTTTTGACTAGGTAGAGGCATTACAAGGCATTATTGACCTTGACCTACTTTGACACCTGTGACATAGGGGGCGGAGGAACATTTTTTGAGTGCTAGCAATAATGGGGTTTTCTTTAATGAGACGTTAGGGATTTGTTAGATGGAGGCTCAGTTACATTGCCGGGGGTTGTAATGTGTGGATGGGGGTGGCATGTTGCACTTGCTATGGAAGTGATCTGGCAACTTTAAAGCCACCTGAATCACTACCATCAGAAAGCCAAAAGTTGACTTGCTATAACCAGCTTGCTATAACAGCCTGAAAATTGTTTTTTATTATTATTGTTATTATAATACAGAATTTATATAGCGCCAACAGTTTTCTCAGTGCTTTACAATACAATTCAATACAAGAGGGATAGGAGGGCCCTGATCCTGGGAGCTTACAATCTAAGAGGGAGGGGCTAGTGGTACAAAAAGGTAATAACTGTGGGGGATGGACTAGTAGGAGGAATAGAAGATTCCGTTATTAGCTGAAGGTGGGATAGGCTTCTCTGAAGAGAGAGGTTTTCAGAGATCGCCTAAAAGTGGGCAGAGTAGGCGATAGTCTGATAGATTGGGGTAGAGAGTTCCAGAGGATGGGGGAGGCTCTGGAGAAGGGTTTAAGAACAAGCTGCAGCTTATAAACAGTTCTGGGACTTGAGGTAAAAAAAAAAAAGAAAAATGTCCACAATAATTACTTAGGAATGCAATTGCTGGAGCAGATCAGTCGTCGTGCCGGAGGAGCGGACTTTTCATCATTTGCTCACATCTCATCACAGGTACGGTTTACCTTTCTTCTGATCTGGCAAAATTTTCAAACTGACCGGAGCGTCAACTTCATTCGTCCTCTTCGCTTTCTTTTAACTATTCTGCTGTTAATTGAGCGAATTCTGGATTTTTATTTCTCGCCTCGTTTTGGAAGCCAAGAACTTCAGAGCCGTGGCATCATGAAAGTTTTATCAATAAGAATAGGCTGATCCAGGCGAACGTGGACAAATGAGCCCTTAAATAGTGAATGGTTTCCTCTTGTGGTCTCATTTAGTGCTCGCCGTCCGTATAGCCGTGTTTTCAAACTGCATGAAATAAATCAGCATGAAAGAGGCAGCACGTGGAAGAGGCGTTGGGAGGGGGGGGATCTGAAATCATCATCCGTGTGAAGTGTTCCTAATTGCATTTATTAAGAGTGCTTTTTTTTTCATCTTAATTAAGTTGCTTTCAATTATTTTTCATTCCCTCCCCTGCCTGTGGGAACTGCTGGAGCCAGCATGAATTTGTTCAGGGATGGCTCAGGAAGGCAAATTAGGCTTTATATTTGTGAAGGTGAGAAATACACATCCTCCAGAAAAAAAAATAAAAAGTATCACTTAGTCCTCCCACAGACTCCTCTTCCCTCGGCTTGAAGCCCAACGCCGGGAGAAAGTAAAAGAAAACTTCCCAAAAACTCCCTTCCGCTATCCAGAAAGCATGTACGGAGCAGCAGGATGGCCCGTTTGATGTTCACGCACAGAGCTGACGGATAAAGTTGTTTGCTGGTGTCTCGTCTTCTGCTAGACAGCTTATTATGACAAGCTGTTATTCCTTTCGATACATGGAATGGAAGAGTGTTGCTGTGTTCTCTTTTGTCTCAGCAAATACGTCTTATTTCTCTATAGACTGCACGCTCTTTGGGAAAGTGACACCTCCATCAGCCTTCATTGTAGACTGCATTTCTAAAGAGTATAAACATGCCACGTCAATGCTGATCTGTCAACGTGGACAGATGATGGTGAGCGCAATCGCCTACATGCTTTGCAATGCCCAAACCTAGTCAAAAATGTTTATTCAGTTGTGGATTAAAAAGGAAGAGATGTCAATGTCATTGATCTAAGTAGGTCAAGGTCTAGAATGTCATGAGCATCCTCAACCTTCTGGGTTTGGATGAACCTAGGTCAAGGTCTAGAATGTCATGAGCATCCTCAGCCTTCTGGGTTTGGATGAACCTAGGTCAAGGTCTAGAATGTCACGAGCATCCTCAACCTTCTGGGTTTGGATGAACCTAGGTCAAGGTCTAGAATGTCATGAGCATCCTCAGCCTTCTGGGTTTGGGGCGAACCCAAGCTCACCCATAGTCCTGTTGTCACGGGACCAAATGGGGTGCCAGACAGAAATAAAATCCTGACAAAATGAAATTCTTCCTCTAGATGCTGGTGAGTATAATCACCTAAAGGCCTTGTAATGCCTAACTCTAGTCAAAAATGTTTAATTGTGGATAAAGGTGGAATAGTTGTCAATGTCATTGATCTAAGTAGGTCAAGGTCAATAATGTCATGAGCATCCTCAGCCTTCTGGGTTTGGATGAACCTAGGTCAAGGTCTAGAATGTCATGAGCATCCTCAGCCTTCTGGGTTTGGGGTGAACCCAAGCTCACCCATAGTCCTGTTGTCACGAGACCAAATGGGGTGCCAGACAGAAATAAAATCCTGACAAAATGTCAATTCGTCCTCTAGATGCTGGTGAGTATAATCACCTAAAGGACCTGTAATGCCTAACGCTAGTCACAAATGTTTAATTGTGGATAAAGGCGGAATAGTTGTCAATGTCATTGATCTAAGTAGGTCAAGGTCAATGATGTCATGAACATCTTCACCCCTTCATGTAGGTGAAGTCCCTTGGTGGGTAAATCCCCCTTCTGCAGCTCATTGGCCTGGCATCAACAGCTGCCTTCCAGGTTTGGCAAAACCCAAGCTCATATATATAGTCGTGGAGTGAGAGGACCCAATGGAGTCCCACACAGAAATAACTTGAAATGTCAACTATTCCCCCAGATGCTGGTGAGTATAATAACCTACAGGTCTCGTAATGCATAAATCTAGTCTCAAATAATTATTCAATTGTGGATAAAAAAGGAAGAGATGTCAATGTTGGTGACCTAAGTGGGTCAAGGCCAAGGATATCATGAGAATCCTCATCTTCCTTTTGTGTATGTGAAGTTGTGTGGTGGATGAATATCCCTCACATGGCTCATTGGTCAAGCACGAACAGCTGCCTATGTAGGTGAAGTCCCTTGGTGGGTAAATCCCCCTTCTGGCCTGGCATCAACAGCTGCCTTCCAGGCTCATCCATAGTCGTCCCTCACATGGCTCATTGGTCAAGCAGATGATGGTGAGCGTGAACACATGATGGTGAGCCTCGTATAGCCTAAACCTAGTCAAAAATGTTTATTCAATTGTGGATAAAAAAGGAAGAGATGTCAATATCATTGATCTAAGTAGGTCAAGGTCAATGATGTCATGAACATCTTCACCCCTTCATGTAGGTGAAGTCCCTTGGTGGGTAAATCCCCCTTCTGCAGCTCATTGGCCTGGCATCAACAGCTGAGGAAGAGATGTCAATGTCGTTGACCTAATTGGGTCAAGGCCAAGCATATCATGAGAATCCTCATCTTCCTTTTGTGTATGTGAAGTTGTGTGGTGGATGAATGTCCCTCACACGGCTCATTGGTCAAGCACTAACAGCTGCGTATGTAGGTGAAGTCCCTTTGTGGGTAAATCCCTATTCTGCAGCTCATTGGCCTGGCATCAATAGCTGCCTTCCAGGTTTGGCAAAACCTAAGCTCATCCATAGTCGTGGAGTGAGAGGACCCAATGGAGTCCCTCACAAAAATAACTTGAAATGTCAACTCTTCCCCCAGATGCTGGTGAGTATAATAACCTACAGGTCTCGTAATGCCTAAATCTAGTCACAAATGTTTAATTGTGGATAAAGGCAGAAGAGATGTCAATGTCGTTGATCTAAGTAGGTCAAGGTCTAGAATGTCATGAGCATCCTCAGCCTTCTGGGTTTGGAGCTCACCCAAGCTCACCATAGTCCTGTTGTCTCGGGACCGAATGGGGTCCCAGACAGAAATAAAATCCTGACAAAAATGGCAATTCTTCCTCTAGATCACGGGTGTCAAACTGGCGGCCCTCCAGCTGTTGCCAAACTACAAGTCCCATGAGGCATTGCAACATTGACAGTTACAAGCATGACTCCCAAAGGCAGAGGCATGATGGGACTTGTAGTTTCGCAACAGCTGGAGGGCCGTCAATTTGACACCCCTGTTCTATGTAATAGCAGCAGAGTTAAGTGTAAAAAAAAAAAAAGTCTAAGTAACATATAATAAATGTGAAAAAAAAAGATTTAAAGCCCTATGCCCTAATATACACACATATACGAGGTGCGAAAATGTAATCCCTGGAATGCCCACAGCGTAGCACTACGGTGGTGAATGGCACAGCCATTTACATGTCACGTGTTCTGACATGTTCTAACATGTTCGCAGACCAGATGACTCAGTCTGTATGGAGTAGTGGAAGAAATAACACATGTGTGTGTGTTGTGCTGTTGGTGGGAAATGAGTAGCAGGAATCTGAAGCAGTGGATTAACATCAAATTTTGCATGAAAATGGTCAAACCTTAGCTCTGTTACGACACGTTAGGGTGAACATTCCACGAAGAAATCAATTGTTTTTGAGTGGCATAAGCGCTTTAAGGAGGGGCGGGAAAATTTCCCACGATGACTCAAGAAGTGGCCAGTCAGAAGCTCAAAGGACAGATGCAAATGTGGAAAAGGTTACAGGAATTTGTTCAGAGGAAAAGGCTGAAATGCTGGCCTGACAAATGGATTCTCCACCGCGACAATGCTCCTGCACATGATTTGGTAAGTGTTTGCGAGTTCCTAACCCAGAAATCTGTTCTGAAATTTGACCAGCTACCATTTCCCTGACTAAGCACCCTGTGACTTGTGGCTGTTTCCAAAGTTAAACATGCTTTGAAAGTTTACAGATTTGATGACATCCAGCGCACCGCGACAAAGATACTGCGCAGCGTTCTGGAAAAGTAAGGTATAGGTAAGCAAATTTTTTTTTTTTTAAAGTCCAAGCCGGGAATTAAATTGACACACAAAAATGTGCATACGTAAATGTGTGTGTTGGGTGCACATACTTCCGAAAGCAACAATTTTAAAGCTTTTCCTAAGGACAATTTTGGGTACGGAAGTACGTTACTGTTTCACGGGCACATGCAATATCAAGGCTTGACATGTTTGGTATCTATTTACTCAATGCAACTTCTTCCTTTATATTTTACAAAACAGTTGGGTATTATATTGTGTTTTCCTGCATTAAAATGACCTTTAGTGTATTTTTTACTGAAAATATGGGGTTGACACGTTTGGTAATGTTTTAGCACCAAAAGTGTATTTTTTACAGAAAATTTGGGTTTGACCTGTTTGACCTGTTCTCTTGCAACCTCACCTTTTTTATATATATATAGACACACACACACACACATATTATTTTTTCTTTAATTTATTTAAAAAAATGGATATTATATGTGTTTTGTACTAAGGCAGCCCATGCATCAGATTTTACATCTGCGCTATTGTTTGGTAATGCAGTGTAACACAACATAACAGAGATCTATTTTTGAAAAGTTCACGGTGCCAATGCCTTAGCTTTTACACCGCCTTTGCAAACAATCCCTGTAATGTGTCTGATATGTGTATTTCCTATGATTGTCAGCTCCATCTAGTGGCCGTAATGTGCTATGTTCCTGAAAGGCCACAATCAGGAGAATACCACATTATGGCCACTTGATGGAGCTGATGATCATAGAAACTAAAGATGCCGAAATCTACTGCGCATGAGTGTGGAGGACCAGAGACTGCTCTCCTATATACGCTGCTCAAAAACATTAACCTCTTGGCGCCGGCCGCACACAAATGTGCATTTGGGCCTTGACGCCGAGCGGCCGCACATTTGCGTGCAATTAAGAAAAACATATGTGCTGAGAGGGCTCCCAGCACACATGTCCAGTACTCACGGAAAGGTCCCAATCTCCTCTTTTGATCGGGACCTTTCCCGATCATGTGACCACCGTGACAGCGAATCACGGCGGTCGCATGACCCTAAAACCCGTCCCACCTCCTGGCTTCTGAAACCCTTAAAGGGCCGAGAGGCGCCGGCGCCAAGGGGTTAAAGCTTTGAAAACCCATCAGATCTCAATGGGGACAAATCTCCTCCTGGATTTCTATACTGACATGGACGGGGTGATGGGTGAGGAATGTAAGATTTGATGGAAATGAAAATGATCGACTGAAGTCAAAGACACCTTGAAAATCAAAGTGAAAAAATGATGCAGCAGGCGGGTCCATTTTACTGAAATGTCATTGCAACTCAGAATGGTCCTCAGTAGTTTGTATGGCCCCCACGTGCTTGTATGCATGCCTGACAACATCGGGGGAGGCTTCTAATGAGACCACGGATGGTGTCCTGGGGGATTTCCTCCCAGATCTTCACTAGGGCATCATTGAGCTCCTGGACAGTCTGATTTGCAACCTGGTGGTGTCGGATGGACCGAAACATGATATTCCAGAGGTGTTCTATTGGATTTAGGTCAGGAGAGCGTGGCGGCCATTCAATGGTATCAATTCCTTCATCCTCCAGGAACTGCCTGCATACTCTCACCACATGAGGCCGGGAATTGTCGTGCACCAGGAAGAACCTAGGACCCACTGCACTAGGAGAAACCCAGGATCCACTGCACCAGGAGGAACCCAGGATCCACTGCACCTGGAGGAACCCAGGACCCACTGCACCAGCATAAGGTCTGACAATGGACACTGAGTTCCTGGACAATCTGAGGTGCAACCTGGTGGCGTGGGATGGACAGAAACATGATATCCCAGAGGTATTCTATTGGATTTAGGTCAGGCGAGCGTGGCGGCCATTCAAAGGTATCAATTCCTTCATCCTCCAGGAACTGCCTGCATACTCTCACCACATGAGGCCGGGCATTGTCGTGCACCAGGAGGAACCCAGGACCCACTGCACCAGGAGGAACCCAGGACCCACTGCACCAGGAGGAACCCAGGACCCACTGCACCAGGAGGAACCCAGGACCCACTGCACCAGTGTAAGGTCTGACAATGGACACTGAGCTCCTGGACAGTCTGAGGTGCAACCTGGTGGCATCGGATGGACAGAAATATGACATCTTAGAGGTGTTTTACTGGATTTAGGTCAGGCAAGCGTGGGGGCCATTTAATGGTATCAATTCCTTCATCCTCCAGGAACTTCGTGCATACTTTGGCCACATGAAGCCAGGCATTGTCGTGCACCAGGAGGAACCCAGGGCCTCCTGCACCAGGAGGAACCCAGGACCTTCTGCACCAGCGTAGGGTCTGACAATGAACACTGAGCTCGTGGACAGTCTGGGGTGCAACCTGGCGGCGTCGGATGGACCGAAACATGACATCCCAGAGGTGCGGTTGGATCTACTGCACTTATAACACAATCGCATCACATAGATAGGTCCAAGATGTTGGCTTACATGATCAATAGATTTACTGAAAAGAGCAAGAGGCACTCACAAACATCAAAGGGGAATTTAACTTTCTCGCTGGGTGCTTACTCATAAGACAAGGCCCTGAAGCCATGATATGTGTAGCTCAGCGGATGCCCTGCGGCCGCAGGAATTTAGTCCCAGCGCTCATACTCCAATCATCACCAGCCATTGTGGCAACGAGTGAAATGCCAATGCAAAGGCGTGAATCCGGTCTTAGGTGGAGCTCCTGGCTTCTCTTATGTCTTGAATACTCCAACAGGAATTCTGTGCCAAAATTCCCAACTCTTTTGCTGTCGACCTCGAAGCTTACACATTGCGTAGTCCATGTTATGAAATTGTAAGAAAAAAATAGATCCAACAGCGAGAATGGGACCCTGTCATCAAGGCTACAGCAGGTGGGAAGACCCAGAAAATTTAGTGCAAGATCTCACCAAGAGAGAACTCAAGAGATTTAGGAAAGTGTTAAAAACCCACATGAAAGAAAAATATATTTCCAAAATATTTAGAAAAAAAAAATTATATATGTGACATATTTACAATATATTGGCCTACGCTAATATATTTTAACATGTATTCTAAAAAAATGTAAATCTAAATATATTTTCTAAAGGCATATGTTTAAAAATATATTTTTTAAAAATATATTCTTCAGCTTTTTTTTTGTAACATATAAAAAAGTCATTTTAACTGCTTGTAAATGCATTTCAAAAATGTAGATTAAATGGATGTTCAAAGACATATATTTGAAAATGTATTTTTAAAAATATTCTTCATATATTTTTTAATATATAAAAAATGCATCTCAACATGCATTCCAAAAATGTAGATTAAATGTATTTTCAAAGACATATATTTGAAAATGTATTTTTAAAAATATTCTTCATATATTTTTTAATATATAAAAAATGCATCTCAACATGCATTCCAAAAATGTAGATTAAATGTATTTTCAAAGACATATATTTGAAAATGTATTTTTAAAAATATTCTTCATTTATTTTTTAATATATTAAAAAATTCATCTCAACATACATTTTATATATATTTTTAAGATATATTGAATACGGCCAAAATTGTAGAATTTCAAATATATGTCAATATATTTGGGAAGAATATTTTTAAAATATATTTAAAATATATTTTTCTTCCACGTGGGAATCTCCAACATCTACAAAAAAAAATAGAAATATTTGGGTGAATTGACCCTGTAAAATGAGGCTCATTTAACTGCTTCGGCTAGTATAGCACCTGCAGAGGTGGGGCAGGCTAGCATTGCAACCCAGGGCTGAGTCCATGGCTAAAATGTGGGGGGCGAGAAAGAATACTGGGCACCAGTCACTGTTGTAACTTTAACGTTTTATTGCAGAAAGGTTAAGGAGGTGAGGGTTAGCAGTCCCAGATACCATAGCAGGTAACTTACAGACACTCCAGGTCAACCCATATGGAAGAAAAATATATTTTAAATTTATTTTAAAAATATTCTTCCAAAATATATTGACATATATTTGAAATACTACAATTTGGGCCATATTCAATATATTTCAAAATATATTTAAATAAATAAATATATATATATATATATATATATATATATATATATTGTATGTTGAAATGCATTTTTATTATAAAATATATGGAAAAAATATTTTTAAAAATACATTTTCAAATATACTGTATGTCTTTAAAAATACAAATCTACATTTTTGGAATGCATTTACAAATATATGTAAAAATAAATGTTAAATATAAATATTTATATGTTAAAAGAAATCTGAAGATACATAATATTTAAAAAATATATATTTAAAAAAAATATTTTGCATATATTTTGTAATATGTAAAAAACGCATTTCAACATGCAATATATATATGAATATATATATGGATTACACTCAGCTGTCTGCTCTATGCTGTGCAATGTGTGAATCAATTCCCTGCCACCTGCCTTCTGGAGTTTATAAATGCCATTTACATTCTGGACTTTGAAAGGTGTAGTGGAGAAAGGGATACAGATAAACAGGTACAACTCATGGAGGAGGATGTGTTTAATTTCTTTGTATCATCTAAGGCCAGTCACTCCAGTGGGTATGTAACACCCTCTAGTTTAGCCAGAGAGAGTTTGTTGTTTTATTTTTTTTAGGCAGAGTCTAAGATGCAGCCTGGGATGAGTCAGCCTGGAAATGAGGTAGAGAGGGCAACTCAGGTCACGTTAGGGAGGTTCAGGGCTTCTGGAGCCCTCCCACCTCTCCAAAAATCTGAGAGCTTTCTGAAGGAGGGATGGAGGAAGAGAAGAATCTCTGATCGCATACTTGAGGGACCTTGACCAATCCCCTGGCAGGAAGCTGAGCATGGTGACTGTCAAGGCAGGAGCCGAGGAACGGACAGGCAGGCCTAACAATGTAACGCACTGGCTGACGACAACCACCACCCACAGACCGGAGTCCCTCAGGGCGCGGAGTCTAAGTCCCAGGCTGCCCTTCACCAGGGCCCCTGATGGTGGGGATGGACTTGACGCAGCCAGGAACCAGGTCGCGGCCCCCAAGACACCTCAGCTGCGGTAATGGCCGCCGCCAATGGCGTGTAGCTGGTGGAAGAAACAAAAGAGTAGTCAGACAAGCCGGGGTCAACAACAACAGGACAAAACAGTACAGGACAGCAGACGAGAATCACAGGTCACAAGCCGGGTTCAGCAACAGAGGGTCAGATCAAAGGAGAATACAAAGAATAGTCAAGTCACAAGCCGAATCAGAATACCAGGAGAGTCACGAGAGTCAGAACAGAGTAATAGTAACACAAAGACACAAGACACAAGTGCAAAGAGCATGTGCGGGCCACAGGCTTATATGTCATCAGCCACGCCCCTCTGGGGGGTGGACCACAGAGACCTGAAGGCATAAAAAGGACTCCCATCATGCACAGCAGAATCCAAGATGGACGCCAGCACATGGAGTAACATAACCTCAGGGAAAAGGTAGGACCTTGACAGTACCTCCTCCTCAAGGACCCCTCCCCCTCCGCGGCTCAACAAAAGGTTTCTGAGGAAAGCGGGTATGAAAAGCGCGGAGGAGGGCAGAAACATGGACATCCGCGGAAGGAACCCAGGAGCGCTCCTCAGGACCATAACCGCGCCAATGAACCAGGAACTGTAATCGACCGCGCACCAATCCAGAGTCCAGGATCCGGCTCACCTCATACTCCTCATGACCGTCAACCCGGACAGGACGGGGCCGAGGCAGAGAGGTAGTGAAGCGATTGCAGATCAGAGGTTTCAACAGGGAAACATGAAAGATATTGGAGATCCGCATCCCAGACGGAAGGGCAAGGGCATAGGCCACCGGATTCACTTTGCGGAGAATGCGGAAAGGACCAACAAAACGGGGAGCTAGTTTGGGTGTGGGCACCCGAAGATTGAGGTTGCGAGTAGACAACCACACCCGATCGCCGACCTGGTATGAAGGAGCGGGCAACCGTCTGCGATCAGCCTGGAACTTTTGGCGCTGAGCTGAGTCCCTCAAGGCCCTCTGGATCTGCCCCCATGAAGAACGCAGGGCAGCAAGATGGTTCTCCACAGCCGGAATGTCCTGTGGTGAGAACCTCTCAGGTAATACTGCGGGTTGGAACCCATAGTTGGCCATGAAGGGCGACATCCCGGAGGAGGAGTTGACCGCCGAGTTCCTGGCAAACTCTGCCCAAGGCAGGAGATCGGCCCAATCGTCCTGATGGTCTGAAATATAACATCGAAGGAATTGTTCTAAGGCCTGATTGGAACGCTCCGCAGCCCCATTGGACTGCGGGTGGTAGGCTGAGGAAAAGGAGAGACTAATACCCAACTGGGAGCAGAAGGCGTGCCAAAATCTGGACACGAACTGACTCCCGCGGTCCGAGACAATCACCTTAGGCAACCCATGCAGGCGAAAAATCTCCCTGGAAAAGACCGTGGCCAGTTCTTGCGCTGTGGGTAATTTCCTGAGTGGAATGCAATGGCACATCTTGGAAAACCGATCGACGATCATGAGGATGACCGTATGACCCCGAGACACCGGGAGGTCTACAATAAAGTCCATCCCTAGATGTGACCAAGGACGCTCCCCATTGGGAATGGGTTGCAGAAGACCCAAAGGGAAATGCCGTGGAGACTTATTCTGGGCACAGATCGAACATGCCGCTACATAAGAGGCAATGTCGGCACGGAGGGTTGGCCACCAGAATAAGCGAGAGACGACCCAACACAGCTGGTTCTTCCCCGGATGCCCGGCAGTTTTGGCGTTATGGTAGGTACGCAGCAGGCGGGTGCGCAATCCCTCGGGTACAAAACATCTACCCTCCGGCCTCCCGGGGGGAGCATCAGATTGGGCCGCCAAAATCTGCTCCCCAAGAGGAGAGGTCAGACTGGTGCGAATGCCAGCCAGGATCTGATCTGGAGGAATAACCGAGATTGGCTCAGAGTCTTCCCTGGACAACTCAGAGTATTGCCGTGATAACGCATCAGCCCTGACATTCTTGGAACCAGGCAAATATGAAACCACATAGTTGAAGCGTGACAAGAACAGAGCCCATCTGGCCTGGCGGGGTGTCAATCTTTTGGCCTCCGAAAGATAAGTCAGGTTCTTATGATCGGTAAGAATGAGGACCGGAACCGCGGAGCCCTCGAGCAGGTGCCTCCATTCCTTGAGAGCCAGAATGATTGCCAACAACTCCTGATCTCCAATCTGGTAGTTGCACTCTGCAGAGGAAAGCTTTCTGGAGTAGAACCCACAGGGAAGTAGGGGTCCATCGGGCAACCGACGTTGAGACAGGAGAGCGCCTACTCCCGTCTCGGATGCATCAACCTCAAGGACAAAGGGCAATCCAGGATTGGGATGAGACAGTATCGGAGCCGACGCAAAGGCAGATTTCAGAGCCTCGAACGCTACGATGGCCTCAGGTGGCCACTCGTGAGGATTACTGCCCTTCTTGGTTAGGTCTGAGAAAGGCTTTGCCAGCGTGGAGAAGTTCCGGATGAACTTCCGATAGTAGTTGGCAAAACCCAAAAAGCGCTGAATGGGCCGAAGACCATTGGGACGAGGCCACTGCAGAACCGCCGAAACCTTCTGAGGGTCCATGGAGAATCCCTCCACAGAAATGATGTAGCCTAAAAAGGCAACTTGGGATCGATGGAATTCGCACTTCTCAAGTTTACAAAAAAGTTTGTTCTCACGTAATCGTTGCAGCACCTGCTTGACATCCTGGATATGGGAATCCATGGAGGCAGAGTAAACCAGGATGTCATCCAAGTAAACTACCACGCACTGCTGCAACAAATCACGAAGGACATCGTTTATGAATTCCTGAAAAACTGCGGGCGCGTTACACAACCCGAAGGGCATCACCAGGTATTCGTAGTGACCGGTTCTGGTGTTAAACGCGGTCTTCCACTCATCCCCCTGTTTGATCCGTACGAGGTTGTACGCCGCCCTAAGGTCAAGTTTGGTAAAGACTGTTGCCCCCTTAAGGCGGTCGAATAACTCAGTAATCAAGGGAATCGGGTAGGCATTCTTAGTGGTGATTCGATTAAGACCCCTATAATCGATGCAAGGCCTCAATTCACCCCCCTTCTTCTTTACAAAGAAAAAGCCCGCTCCTGCTGGGGAAGTAGACTTACGAATGTGCCCCCGGGAAAGCGCATCCGCAACGTATTCCTCCATGGCCTTATTCTCCGCAACCGAGAGAGGATACACCCTGCCACGCGGAGGAGTGGCACCGGGTTGCAAGGATATGGCGCAGTCGTAAGGACGATGAGCAGGTAAGGCACCAGCGCGTACCTTATCAAACACGTCCTGGTACTCCCCATAATCAGAGGGCAACGCAGAGTCCAAGGAGGCACACAACACCTTAACCGGCCCACGGATGCATCCGGCCCCACACTGTGGAGACCACGAGAGAATCTCGGCTGTTTGCCAATTGAAGGTTGGATTGTGCATCTGGAGCCAGGGATACCCCAAAACCACCGAATAGTGCGGAGAAGAAATCACCTGGAAACAGGCCAACTCCCTGTGAACAGCCCCAATAGCTACTTCCACTGGCACAGTCTCGTGGGTAACCTGCGGTGGTTGCAGGGGCCTGCCATCTATCGCCTCGAGAACCAATGGGGTAACTCGAGCCTGCAGGGGAATGGAGTGCTGGGCAGAAAACGAGCTGTCCATAAACAACCCGCTGGCCCCAGAATCTACCAACGCCTGGGCCGTCACCGAGCCCTCCGCCCAAGAGAGGACAACGGTGATCAGTGGCTTATCTCTGTGGAACGCCGGGGACGAGGAGACTCCACCCAAGATCTGTCCCCCACAGGATCTCAGGTGCGAGCGTTTCCCGGACGGACCGGACAGGACTGCCGAAAGTGCCCACCAAGACCACAGTACAGGCAGCGACCCTCCCGACGCCGAGCGGCCTGCTCCCCCTCGGAAAGGCGAGCAAACCCCAGCTGCATGGGCTCACCACCAGACAATCCATCCCCAGGAGGCGTGGGAGGAGAGGGAGGAACGGGTGGGACAGAAAACGCAGGTGCCAGTCGATTGGAAGGCCTCCGCAGGCGTTCCTTGAGTGAAGGCCTCTCCCTGAGCCTGGTGTCAATCAGGATCAGGAAAGAGATGAGCTCCTCCAACACCACAGGCAGTTCCTTGGCTGCAATCTCGTCCTTCAGTGTGTCAGAAAGACCATGGGAAAACGCAGCCACCAGAGCCTCATTGTTCCAACCGACCTCTGCCGCCAGGGTACGAAACTCTATGGCGTACTCGGCCACGGTCCGTGAACCCTGATGCATGGTCATGAGCAGCTTGGCCGCCGAGGCGGAACGAGCCGGTACGTCGAATACCCTACGGAAGGCATCGACAAAACCGGAAAAACCTTGAATCACCGGGTCGTTCCTCTCCCATAAGGGATTTGCCCAGGCCAAGGCCTTGTCTGAGAGTAGTGAAATTAGGAACCCAACCTTTGACCTCTCAGACGGGAAGGCGTGGGGTATTAATTCAAAATAAATACCCACCTGGTTGAGGAACCCACGACACTGACTCGGCACACCCCCAAAGCGCTGTGGAAGAGGGGCAGAGCCAGTCATACCTCTGGGTGCCGCTGATGCAGCCACCGAGGTGGTGGACGCAATAGGCGGAGAAGCAGCGGGAGAGACCACCGGAGTGACTACCGGCCTAATAGCACCAGGAGCAAGGTGTGCAGTGCGTGCAAGCAGAGTTTGCAACGCCTGTGCGAACTGATCCAACAGGTGATCCTGTTGATCGAGTCTGGCGACTAGCGTTGGGAGCGAAGGCGTGCCTGCACCGTCAGGGTTCATGGCACTTGTGTAATGTCAGGGCAGGAGCCGAGGAACGGACAGGCAGGCCTAACAATGTAACGCACTGGCTGACGACAACCACCACCCACAGACCGGAGTCCCTCAGGGCGCGGAGTCTAAGTCCCAGGCTGCCCTTCACCAGGGCCCCTGATGGTGGGGATGGACTTGACGCAGCCAGGAACCAGGTCGCGGCCCCCAAGACACCTCAGCTGCGGTAATGGCCGCCGCCAATGGCGTGTAGCTGGTGGAAGAAACAAAAGAGTAGTCAGACAAGCCGGGGTCAACAACAACAGGACAAAACAGTACAGGACAGCAGACGAGAATCACAGGTCACAAGCCGGGTTCAGCAACAGAGGGTCAGATCAAAGGAGAATACAAAGAATAGTCAAGTCCAAGCCGAATCAGATACCAGGAGAGTCACGAGAGTCAGAACAGAGTAATAGTAACACAAAGACACAAGACACAAGTGCAAAGAGCATGTGCGGGCCACAGGCTTATATGTCATCAGCCACGCCCCTCTGGGGGGTGGACCTCAGAGACCTGAAGGCATAAAAAGGTCTCCCATCATGCACAGCAGAATCCAAGATGGACGCCAGCACATGGAGTAACATAACCTCAGGGAAAAGGTAGGACCTTGACAGTGACCAAGGCAACCCTTTAAGTATTGCAGAGCTTGGGAGAAAGGGGCAGTGTCGGGTGGAAGATGGAGTGAGAGGCTGGAGTGTGGAGCCAGGGAAGAGGGCTACCTACAGGCAGGTGCTGGAGGAGAGGATCTCCATTGTATCAGCATCTTCAAGGGAGGACAATCCTGGTCTGCAGTGACGGAGCCAGTCCAGCTAAAGGCCTGAAGGCAGCCACCAACCCATTAGGATATCAGGAGAGGACAGTGTGAGCACTCTTACACCTCCTGGGCCGGATGAGGGGAGAGGGCACTCAGGTGAAAAACCCAATTAGCTCCTCATCCGGGGCTACTGAACTAAATTAACAGCTTTTGGACCCCCTTGCCCAGGGAATACCTTCAGTGCAGTTGGGTGAAGAAGAGGATTCACCTGGGGTCTGAGGAGGTACACCAGAAAGCTGGAAGGCTCTTGAAGGAGAGACTATTTTTTGTCCACATCTCTACATATTTGCTAAGGAGTTTGTCCTCAAGTTTGCTGTTTCCTCTGGCATCCCAAACACCCCTCAACCCCATCCAAGTTATTAACCCCTTAATAAAATCCCAAAAACAAGCTCAAGGACTGTTTACTGACTCCAGTGTGCAACGTGTGGAAGCAAATGAGTGTTGCCTGGCTGTGCAGAGCTTTAGAGGGACCCAAAACTCAGCAATTCCTAAGGAAGGGGGGGGGGGGGTAATGCTACACACATGTACAGTGGGGCAAAAAAGTATTTAGTCAGCCACCAATTGTGCAAGTTCTCCCTCTTAAAAAGATGAGAGAGGCCTGTAATTGGCATCATAGGTAGACCTCAACTATGAGAGACAAAATGAGAAAACAAATCCAGACAATCACATTGGCTGATTTGGAAAGAATTTATTTGCAAATTATGGTGGAAAATAAGTATTTGGTCACCTACAAACAAGCAAGATTTCTGTCTCTCACAGACCTGTACCTTCTTCTTTAAGAGGCTCCTCTGTCCTGCACTCATTACCTGTATCAATGGCACCTGTTTGAACTTGTTATCAGTATAAAAGACACCTGTCCACAACCTCAAACTCCACTATGGTGAAGACCAAAGAGCTGTTGAAGGACACCAGAAACAAAATTGTAGATCTGCACCAGGCTGGGAAGACTGAATCTGCAATAGGCAAGCAGCTTGGTGTGAACAAATCAACTGTGGGAGCAATAATTAGAAAATGGAAGACATACAAGACCACTGATAATCTCCCTCGATCTGGGGCTCCACGCAAGATCTCACCCTGTGGGGTCAAAATGATCACAAGAACGGTGAGAAAAAATCCCAGGACCACACGGGGGGACCTAGTGAATGACCTGCAGAGAGCTGGGACCAACGTAACAAAGGCTACCATCAGTAACACACTACGCCGCCAGGGACTCAGATCCTGCAGTGCCAGACGTGTCCCCCTGCTTAAGCCAGTACATGTCCGGGCCCGTCTGAAGTTTGCTAGAGAGCATTTGGATGATCCAGAAGAGGATTGGGAGAATGTCATATGGTCAGATGAAACCAAAATAGAACTGTTTGGTAGAAACACAACTCGTCGTGTTTGGAGGAGAGAGAATGCTGAGTTGCATCTAAAGAACACCATACCTACTGTGAAGCATGGGGGTGGCAACATCATGCTTTGGGGCTGTTTCTCCACAAAGGGACCAGGACGACTGATCCATGTACAGGACAGAATGAATGGGGCCATGTATCATGAGATTTTGAGTGCAAACCTCCTTCCATCAGCAAGGGCATTGAAGATGAAACGTGGCTGGGTCTTCCAAAATGACAATGATCCCAAACATACCGCCCGAGCAACGAAGGAGTGGCTTCATAAGAAGCGTTTCAAGGTCCTGGAGTGGCCTAGCCAGTCTCCAGATCTCAAGCCCATAGAAAACCTTTGGAGGGAGATGAAAGTCCGTGTTGCCCAGCGACAGCCCCAAAACATCACTGCTCTAGAGGAGATCTGCATGGAGGATGGGCCAACATACCAGCAACAGTGTGTGCCAACCTTGTGAAGACTTCCAGGAAACGTCTGACCTCTGTCATTGCCAACAAAGGATATATAACAAAGTATTGAGATGAACTTTTCATATTCACCAAATACTTATTTTCCACCATAATTTGCAAATAAATTCTTTCCAGATCAGCCAATGTGATTGTCTGGATTTGTTTTCTCATTTTGTCTCTCATAGTTGAGGTCTCCCTATGATGCCAATTACAGGCCTCTCTCATCTTTGTAAGTGGGAGAACTTGCACAATTGGTGGCTGACTAAATACTTTTTTGCCCCACTGTATATGTAAGGGTCTACAACCACGTAAGTGATACACAGTGTAGTCTGATCAGAATTCAACAATTAGCAATCAAATAGACAACGATTGCTGATTTCCTGCCACGACGTATATCCCACCACCTTGCACCATATCCATTGTGCTACCAAT
Source organism: Staurois parvus (assembly GCF_062004578.1). NCBI lineage: Eukaryota > Metazoa > Chordata > Amphibia > Anura > Ranidae > Staurois > Staurois parvus. Next base: position 175,537 of record NW_028319680.1, on the reverse strand, counting down.
CTCCGATGTATCTACATCAGTGACTACTACCAGCTTCTGAAAATATCCCACAGAGTATAAAGTAATCATTGTGGAGTGTGACGGTTCCTGAATATTTCTAGGAATTCAGATACCCAGTTTGATGAATTATAAAAGAGAGTAGCAAAGATCTCCTTTATTAGCATTCACCATCAAGTCCGATTCCAATGAACTGAGCTGAACATTTCAAGCAAAGAACCATTTATCTTCATATTAGGTAATGACCGTGGAAAAAAAAAAGAATCCCTCTAAGATGTACCTGCTATGTGTTGCCTTCTATGCACCGCTGAGCCAGAAACAAATGTTTTAGATCCAGTTATCTTCATTTTGAATTTTAATGCTTCCAGTTGTAATGAATCTAGCGATGCCTTCTACCTGGAGATGCTGGGACATAGACTGCTGTCGGTATGTGGAGAAAAGGAAGGACTCCATTCAAAATATATGAGGGGGCCTTCAAGTCAAACCTGGACTTTTGAGTTTATAATGAAAGAACAAATTTCAAGGAGTGGAAGCTGCATTTATTTTTCGATATACCCCCCTGCTACATTTATAAACTTATCCCAGCATTTAACCACTTAGTGTCCAGCCCATGTATATAAATGGCCAGACAGGAGCAGTGCAGGGGCGGGTGGCCATTTATAAACAGCCTCCCCGCCCCCTGCTTGTGCGCGCTCCCTGGGAGCGCGCAGTACTGCGATCCGGTGCCCGCTGTGTCCTCCGGACACAGTGGAACACCGATTGTTGTACGGGACCTCTGCGTGAGCTCCCGATCATGTGATCACTGATTGGCCAGTGATCACATGCAGAGTAGTAAGCAAGATGTCACTTCTGACATCATTGCTTACTACGTGTGAAATCTGTGAATGATCACAGGGATCACATGGTACAGGGCTAGTCACAACAGCCTTGTACCATGTGACAAGCTGTGACCAATCACAGCTCTCACAGTATTTCTCAATGGCTGCAAGAATGCAGCCAGAGAGAAGGAGAAATGATTGCTTTTACAGCCTTTATGGGTGCAAAAGCAATCAGTGTAAAGAAAAAAAAAATCTTCATAACCCCCCACAAGTAGTACAGTGTCACCATGGTAGGTACTGCTAGGGTGATGGTATATAAGAAAAAAATATATAAATAATAATATAAAAAAAATAAAATAAAAATGTAAAAACATTTTTAAAAACTTAACATTTTTGGTTATAAACTAATTTGTTTTTTTTTTTTTGCTAAAAAGATAACTGAATAAATTGTGGCCAAGATTTATGAAGAAAGATTATTTATTTGCAAACTTTTGTAAGAAAAACACTTTTTTTCAATATATTTGGACTTTTCCATTTATATAGAAAAAAAAAATCCCAGTGGTGAAAGTTTTATCTGTCTCAAAAAAATGCTAAATAATTAATATGGGTACAGTGTTGCATGACCGCGCAATTGTCATTCAAAGTGTGATAGTGCTGAAAGCTGAAAATTGGCCTGAACAGGAAGGGGGGGGGGGGGGGGGAAGTGTCCGGACTGGAAGGGGGTGAAAGTGTCCGGACTGGAAGGGGGGAAAGTGTCCGGACAGGAAGGGGGTGAAAGTGTCCGGACAGGAAGGGGGTGAAAGTGTACGGACAGGAAGGGGATGAAACTGTCCAGACTTGAAGTGTTTAACTAATGCCTGGAAAGCTTTGCCTGAACCATCATAGGACAGCTTTACTTCCTAATCATTGTGTTCACCGTTCCCACAGAAAGATTAATCTCTTGTGCAATTTCACAACAGGTTCTGCATCGATTATCCAGGACCTAGCGTTCCATGCACCGAATGTTCACGGGAACGACTGCTGTGGTCTGGGAACCACTATGGCCGGAATCGTCATTGGCGGACGTGCAGCCATCTTTGAAACACCAGGAGTCTCCAAACGTTCTAAACAAAGGGCCAGTTTACTGTCCTTCAGACTTTATGGGGGCTGGACGGTAGCCAGTGGAGTAGAAAATACCCCAGGATCAGTGGGACTAAACAATGCCTCATCATTGGTTTAAAAGGAAGTAATAGTGCCCCATTGTTGGTTTAGGTGGAAGTTATAGTTCCCCATTGTTGGTGTAGGTGGAAGTAATAGTGCCCCATTGTTGGTTTAGGTGGAAGTTATAGTTCCCCATTGTTGGTGTAGGTGGAAGTAATAGTGCCCCATTGTTGGTTTAGGTGGAAGTAATAGTGCCTCATTTTTGGTTTAGGTGGAAGTAATAGTGCCCCATTGTTGGTTTAGGTGGAAGTAATAGTGCCCCATTGTTGGTTTAGGTGGAAGTAATAGTGCCCCATTGTTGGTTTAGGTGGAAGTAATAGTGCCCCATTGTTGGTTTAGGTAGAAGTAATAGTGCCTCATTGTTGGTTTAGGTAGAAGTAATAGTGCCCCATTGTTGGTTTAGGTAGAAGTAATAGTGCCTCATTGTTGGTTTAGGTGGTAGTAATAGTGCCCCATTGTTGGTTTAGGTGGAAGTAATAGTGCCCCATTGTTGGTTTAGGTGGTAGTAATAGTGCCCCATTGTTGGTTTAGGTGGTAGTAATAGTGCCCCATTGTTGATTTAGGTGGTAGTAATAGTGCCCCATTGTTGGTTTAGGTGGAAGTAATAGTGCCCCATTGTTGGTTTAGGTGGAAGTATAGTGCCTCATTTTTGGTTTAGGTGGAAGTAATAGTGCCCCATTGTTGGTTTAGGTGGAAGTAATAGTGCCCCATTGTTGGTTTAGGTAGCCAGTGGAGTAGAAAATACCCCAGGATCAGTGGGACTAAACAATGCCTCATCATTGGTTTAAAAGGAAGTAATAGTGCCCCATTGTTGGTTTAGGTGGAAGTTATAGTTCCCCATTGTTGGTGTAGGTGGAAGTAATAGTGCCCCATTGTTGGTTTAGGTGGAAGTAATAGTGCCTCATTTTTGGTTTAGGTGGAAGTAATAGTGCCCCATTGTTGGTTTAGGTGGAAGTAATAGTGCCCCATTGTTGGTTTAGGTAGAAGTAATAGTGCCCCATTGTTGGTTTAGGTGGTAGTAATAGTGCCTCATTGTTGGTTTAGGTGGTAGTAATAGTGCCCCATTGTTGGTTTAGGTGGTAGTAATAGTGCCCCATTGTTGGTTTAGGTGGTAGTAATAGTGCCCCGTTGTTAGTTTAGGTAGAAGTAATAGTGCCCCATTGTTGGTTTAGGTGGAAGTAATAGTGCCTCATTGTTGGTTTAGGTGGAAGTAATAGTGCCTCATTGTTGGTTTAGGTGGAAGTAATAGTGCCTCATTGTTGGTTTAGGTGGAAGTAATAGTGCCCCATTGTTAGTTTAGGTGGAAGTAATAGTGCCCATTGTTGGTTTAGGTGGTAGTAATAGTGCCCCATTGTTAGTTTAGGTAGAAGTAATAGTGCCCCAATGTTAGTTTAGGTAGAAGTAATAGTGCCCCATTGTTGGTTTAGGTGGAAGTAATAGTGCCCCATTGTTGGTTTAGGTGGAAGTAATAGTGCCCCATTGTTGGTTTAGGTGGAAGTAATAGTGCCCCATTGTTGGTTTAGGTAGCCAGTGGAGTAGAAAATACCCCAGGATCAGTGGGACTAAACAATGCCTCATCATTGGTTTAAAAGGAAGTAATAGTGCCCCATTGTTGGTTTAGGTGGAAGTTATAGTTCCCCATTGTTGGTGTAGGTGGAAGTAATAGTGCCCCATTGTTGGTTTAGGTGGAAGTAATAGTGCCTCATTTTTGGTTTAGGTGGAAGTAATAGTGCCCCATTGTTGGTTTAGGTGGAAGTAATAGTGCCCCATTGTTGGTTTAGGTAGAAGTAATAGTGCCTCATTGTTGGTTTAGGTGGTAGTAATAGTGCCCCATTGTTGGTTTAGGTGGTAGTAATAGTGCCCCATTGTTGGTTTAGGTGGTAGTAATAGTGCCCCATTGTTGGTTTAGGTGGTAGTAATAGTGCCCCATTGTTAGTTTAGGTAGAAGTAATAGTGCCCCATTGTTGGTTTAGGTGGAAGTAATAGTGCCTCATTGTTGGTTTAGGTGGAAGTAATAGTGCCTCATTGTTGGTTTAGGTGGAAGTAATAGTGCCCCATTGTTGGCATCAGTGGGAATAATAGTGCCCCATCATTGTTATCTGTGTAAGGAATAGCGCCCAACCATTGGTGTCAGTATATGGATTAGTACCCCAAGGGCCAGATAAATCAAAGGGCCACATCCGGCCTCAAGGCCGCAGTTTGGAGACCACTGGTTTACACCATTCAAATGTCTTACAGGGTTGAGCGTCTCATCACCGTACCGTGCTTGAAATCTTCTGTAGATCTCTGCGGGTTTTACGCATTCGCTCACAAGAAACCTCATCACCATACCAGGGGCGGATTGACCATTTGGAAACTCGGGCACTGCCCGAGGGCCCGGGGTCAGTAGGGGACCCCATGAGATGCCCCTGGTACCTTTTTCACAGGCTTTTTTGAGTTTGGGCAAGGACACAGGGGCCCCATGATCCCCTATTGCCCGGGGGTCCCATGAGTTGTCAGTCCGCCCCTGCACCACACACTGTTCAGACAACACTTTTGTCTGCTATGTTACATAGTTATTCAGGCTGAAAAAAAGACAAAAGTCCATCCAGTGCAACCATTAAAAAAAAAAAGAAAAAAGTTATAATTCTACACCCACCATTGATCGAGAGGAAGGCAAAAAACCCCAGCAAAGCATGTTCCAATATGTTCCTGCAGGGAAAAAAATTCCTTCCTGATCCCCCGAGAGGCAATCGGATATTCCCTGGATCAACTTTGCCTATAAATGTTATATCCAGTTATATTCTGTGTATCCAAGAAAAAATCCAGGACTTTCCTACAGCAATCCACTGAGCTGGCCACAACCAACTCTTGAGGGAGTCTGTGGGAAAACCCTTGCTGGAAATGGCTCACATGCATACTATAATATGATGGTCTAAGATGCTCTGGCCATAAATGGCCATTAATGTCTGCTCTTTGGTCAGTGTGTGGGAAAACCCTTGCTGGTAATGGCTCACTTGCATGCTGTTATATGGTGGTCTAAGATGCTCTGGCCACAAATGACCATTAACTTCTGCTCTTCAGTCAGTCTGTGGGAAAACCCTTGCTGGTAATGGCTCACATGCATACTATAATATGGCGGTCTAAGATGCTCTGGCCATAAATGGCCATTAATGTCTGCTCTTTGGTCAGTCTGTGGGAAAACCCTTGCTGGTAATGGCTCGCATGCATACTATTATATGGCGGTCTAAGATGCTCTGACCACAAATGGCCATTAACCCCTCCTGCTCCTCGGTCAGTCTGTGGGAAAACCCTTGCTGGTAATGGCTCACTTGCATGCTGTTATATGGTGGTCTAAGATGCTCTGGCCACAAATGACCATTAACTTCTGCTCATCAGTCAGTCTGTGGGAAAACCCTTGCTGGTAATGGCTCACATGCATACTATAATATGGCGGTCTAAGATGCTCTGGCCATAAATGGCCATTAATGTCTGCTCTTTGGTCAGTCTGTGGGAAAACCCTTGCTGGTAATGGCTCACATGCATACTATAATATGGCGGTCTAAGATGCTCTGACCACAAATGGCCATTAACTTCTAATGCTCTTTGGTCAGTCTGTGGGAAAACCCTTGCTGGTAATGGCTCACTTGCATACTGTTATATGGCAGTCTAAGATGCTCTGACCAAAAATGGCCATTAACTTCTAATGCTCTTTGGTCAGTCTGTGGGAAAACCCTTGCTGGTAATGGCTCACTTGCATACTGTTATATGGCGGTCTAAGATGCTCTGGCCATGAATGGCCATTAACTTCTGTTCTTTGGTCAGTCTGTGGGAAAACCCTTGCTGGTAATGGCTCACTTGCATACTATAATATGGCGGTCTAAGATGTTCTGACCACAATTGGCCATTAACCCCTCCTGCTCTTCAGTCAGTCTGTGGGAAAACCCTTGCTGGTATTGGCTCACTTGCATACTGTTATATGGCGGTCTAAGATGCTCTGGCCACAAATGGCCAATAACTTCTGCTCTTCGATCAGTCTGTGGGAAAACCCTTGTTGGTAATGGCTCACTTGCATACTATAAATATGATGATCTAAGGTGCTCTGGCCACAAATGGCCATGAACTTCCCCTGCTCTTCTGTCAGTGTGTGGGAAAACCCTTGCTGGTAATGGCTCCCTTGCATACTGTTGTATGGGGGTCTACGGTGACCTAGTCACAAAGGACCTTTATCCCCTTCTCTTCTTCAGATTGTCCCTGAGTAAATAAGCCTTGCAGGGAATGTTTGACTTTCATATTGTTGTATGTCTGTTAGCACCCCTTGTGGCCTATCATGTTCTAGTCATAAACAGCCATTAACCCCTCCTGCTTTGCAGATGATCTGTGAGTAACCCTCGAGAGTATTGTCTTACATACTGTTTTTATGATGGGCTACAGCAGCCTTTCCCAACCAGGGTGCCCAGGCACCCTGGGGTGCCTTGAGGTTTCTTCAGGGGTGCCTTGGCCAAAGGTCTAAAAATTGCCTACAAGCCAGTGGGTGGAACAAGCCTACCTATTAGTTACACAAAGCCACAGGTTTTCTTTGAGTGCCATCCCGACCTTCTAGCCGCCGGCATCCTTACCACCAATTACATCATCAGCTGATAAGGAGGATGTTGGTTGCCTGCACAGCATCCTAGTTTGACCCTCCCCTGCCCCTCTCCATCAGTGCTGGGGTCACAATAGCTCAGTGATGGATAAACACTGAGGGAGAAGAGAAACATTGGAATACTAGTCAGTACCAGTGTGCAAAAGTGTATTTGCTTTGGAAGAATAAATCCCCTCGAACTTTGGGTGTCCTACATGTGTGGATGTTGCTGCGTTATATAAAACTATTAGAATCGTTTTCCATATTTTAGAATGAGGTGCCTCAAGACTAGCCATAAATTTTAAGGGTGCCTCAAAACTGTCCATAAATTTAAAGGGTGCCTCAAGACTGTCCATAAATTTAAAGGGTGCCTCAAAACTGTCCATAAATTTAAAGGGTGCCTCAAGACTGTCCATAAATTTAAAGGGTGCCTCAAGACTGTCCATAAATTTAAAGGGTGCCTCAAGACTGTCCATAAATTTAAAGGGTGCCTTGACTGAAAAAAGGTTGAGGAACATTGGGCTACAGTGTCCTGGACACTGGCAGCCATTGACCTCGGTCAGCAAGTTACCCTTGCTGGTATTGTTTTACTTGCATACTGGTCATGTGGTGGTCCAAGGTGACCTAGCCGTGGCCAGCCATTTATTTCTTCTTCTCTTTAATGTCACACCTACCCCTAGCGTCGGTGGTCAGGCACTATATCCGGCTTCTGTGTTCACCTTCTTCACCTATAGAAGCCCCCTTTCCCATAAGAAGGCCTACCGGGAACATGGCTGCCCCCAGGTGTTATACACATTGCTATAGTGCCCGGCCAAAGTGCCGAGGTCAAAGGTTAGTGCCAGAGCACTAAGTGTCATTTCCGTCTGCTGTCTCCTTCCTCTACTATCTGCATGAATCACTTCAAGTTATGCTAACTATAAGGGAACAAGGGGGATAGGGAGGGGAGCTCCAGCATACAGCCTGTGATTGACAGCCTCAGCTGTGCATGTTCCTCAATGAGACTGTGTAGAAGGGGGGGGGGTGTCCGTTTTCTCAACTCAGCTCTCCTTTCTGTGCTTTGCAGTGTGTGATATCAGATCCCCGCCCCTTGCCTCCTGATGATCAGAAATGCAGTGTAAACTGTATAATTTGAATGGATGTAGAGAAGAGCAGACTACAGATAACCAGGTACAACTTTAGTGGGAGGATTTATTTCATCTCTTATTTCATCATATCACCTAAAGTCAGTCACTTCACTGGGTATATGGAAGGATTTACAACCACTTTATGCTCAGTTTAAGCAATCCTTCCTTCCATCATACAGACTTCCATCTGATGTATGCACCTCCAACGCGTTTTAACCCCCCCTTCCCAAAAAAGAAACTATGCCACAATCATTGGTGGTCAGTGGCATTTAACCCCCCCTTCCCAAAAAAGAAACTATCCCAAAATCATTGATGGTCAGTAGCATTTTAACCCCCCCTTCCCAAAAAAAACACTTTCCCACAATCATTGGTGGTCATTGGCATTTTACCCCTCCCTTCCCACAAAAGAAACTATCCCACAATCATTGGTGATCAGTGGCATTTTAACCCCCCCTTCCCAAAAAAGAAACTATCCCACAATCATTGGTGGTCAGTGGCATTTAACCCCCCTCCCCCCAAAAAAACTATCCCACAATCATTGGTGGTCAGTGGCATTTAACCCCCCTCCCCCCAAAAAAACTATCCCACAATCATTGGTGGTCATTGGCATTTAACCCCTCCCTTCCCACAAAAGAAACTATCCCACAATCATTGGTGATCAGTGGCATTTAACCCCCCCTTCCCAAAAAAGAAACTATCCCACAATCATTGGTGGTCAGTGGCATTTAACCCCCCCCTCCCCAAAAAAAAACTATCCCACAATCATTGGTGGTCATTGGCATTTAACCCCTCCCTTCCCACAAAAGAAACTATCCCACAATCATTGGTGATCAGTGGCATTTTAACCCCCCCTTCCCAAAAAAGAAACTATCCCACAATCATTGGTGGTCAGTGGCATTTAACCCCCCCCCCTCCCCAAAAAAAAACTATCCCACAATCATTGGTGGTCAGTGGCATTTTATCCCCCCCTCCCCAAAAAACAAACTATCCCACAATCATTGGTGGTCAGTGGCATTTAACCCCCCCTTCCCAAAAAAGAAACTATCCCAAAATCATTGATGGTCAGTAGCATTTTAACCCCCCCTTCCCAAAAAAAAAACTATCCCACAATCATTGGTGGTCATTGGCATTTTACCCCTCCCTTCCCACAAAAGAAACTATCCTACAATCATTGGTGATCAGTGGCATTTTAACCCCCCCTTCCCAAAAAAGAAACTATCCCACAATCATTGGTGATCAGTGGCATTTTAACCCCCCCTTCCCAAAAAAGAAACTATCCCACAATCATTGGTGGTCAGTGGCATTTAACCCCCCTCCCCAAAAAAAAAACTATCCCACAATCATTGGTGGTCATTGGCATTTAACCCCTCCCTTCCCACAAAAGAAACTATCCCACAATCATTGGTGATCAGTGGCATTTTAACCCCCCCTTCCCAAAAAAGAAACTATCCCACAATCATTGGTGGTCAGTGGCATTTAACCCCCCCTCCCCAAAAAAAAACTATCCCACAATCATTGGTGGTCAGTGGCATTTTAGAGCCCCCCAATCCCTCCCCCATTACTGGTCGCTGGCACTTTAAATCCTCCCCCCCCCCCAAACAATCCACAAAATTGGAAGTCATTAGCCATTTAAACCCCCTCCCACTAAGGATAGCTCCTTCCTTGCTGCAGTCTGGATTCATTCATTAAGGGTCGGTTCACACCATACAAACGCAGTCCGGATGCGCTCTGGATTTGCTTCTGTATGCGCATTTTTGATGTGTTCCAGTTCATTTTTTTCCTCCTCTCTTTTATTTCAACTTAAGGCGAGGTTCACACCTCTCCAGGTTGCGTTTGACCCGTTTCTGCATTGTGTTTTGCGTTTTTGATTCCTTTTGCATTTTTTTCTTTTTTTCCTGTTGCTAGGCAGATTTAAAATGCAAAACGCAGCAAAAGCGCAATACATGCTTTTCTGCAGCATTTCCATTGTAATCTATAGAACCAAAAACGTAGCATTTGGCATTCAAAAAAGTCTCCGACCCTTTTCAAAAAACGCACCGGGGGAAAACGCGGAGATGTGAACGTGTCCCATAGGAAATCATGTTAAATGGACTGTACTGCGTTTCTGCAAAACGCAGCGGAAAATGCTTAGGAGGGAAAATAAGCACATGTGCGTTCCGGTGTGTTTTTGATGCACTTTACTGCGTTCCAGTACAGTTCAGTGCAGAAAGAATGCAGCATCTTCTCTCTTTTTTTTCTGGAACTGGAACGCACTGAAACTGACCACACTAGTGTGAACCATGCCATTGGAAACCATGTAACCTACTATCAATGTGTTTTTGAGCCCGGGTTCACACCAATGCGGTGCGGGAAACGCTGCAAATCCTTTGCGTTTCCCGCACCGAATCGCATTTGCATCACGTTCATGCGATCTGGTGCGGGTGTCAGTGATGAAATTAACAACACCCCAAAACAGATTGCAAAACGCGATGCAACTGTCAGAAACTGCATGGGTGAGAACACCCGTGCGAGGCGATTCAGGTGTGGATTTAAAAAAAAAGGGTCCTGCACCTTTTTTGGTGCGGATGCGATTTGAGCCATACAAAATGTGTGGCTCAAATCGCACCGCACAGACATTTGCATGTAATTCGCACAGGAATGCGGTGCGATTCCTGTGCGAATTACATGCGTTGTCCCGCACCACATAGTGTGAACCGGCTGTGAGGCGGAAAAAAGACGCACTGGACTGCATGTGGTGTGAACAGGCCCTAAATCCTCCTTGTCCCCTTCCTCCATTGTGAGAGGAGGAGGCGGGCTCTCACGAGTGACGGGTGTCACCAGTACCAATTCTGTTTACATTGTTAATCGCTGTGATTGGTCATCACAGTGATCACATAGCACAGAGCGACTCCAGTTGGCTCTGTACCATGATGACAGCTGGAGCGGCAGCTTTGTGTGCACAAAGCGACAGTAAAGGGATGCAAAGGTACATCCCCCTGATCCAGTAAGATGGCCATCTGGTGGTTCTAAAGTCTTAAGGTTTTTTTACCTTCATGCTTTCTGTGCATGGAGCTCCCCCCCTCCAGGCCCCCTAATACTTACCTGAGCCCCATTGTGATCCGGGGATGTGCACGAGAGCCTCGGCTGTCCCAGGTCTCTCCCTCCTCATTGGCTGAGACAGCAGCGAGAGCCATTGGAGCTCCCCCCCAATACCTACCTGAGCCCCATTGCGATCCGGGGATGTGCACGAGAGCTTCGGCTGTCCCGGGTCTCTCCCTCCTCATTGGCTGAGACAGCAGTGGGAGCCATTGGAGCTCCCCCCCTCCAGCTTCCACTGATACTTACCTGAGCCCCATTGTGATCCGGGTATGTGCACGAGAGCCTCAGCTGTCCCGGGTCTCACTCTCCTCATTGGCTGAGACAGCAGCGGCAGCCATTGGAGCTCCCCCCCTGTGCCCCCCCTAATACTTACCTGAGCCCCATTGCGATCCGGGGATGTGCACGAGAGCTTCGGCTGTCCTGGGTCTCTCCCTCCTCATTGGCTGAGACAGCAGTGGGAGCCATTGGAGCTCCCCCCCTAATACCTACCTGAGCCCCATTGCAATCCAGGGATGTGCACGAGAGCTTCGGCTGTCCCAGGTCTCTCCCTCCTCATTGGCCGAGACAGCAGTGGCAGCCATTGGAGCTCCCCCCCTGTGCCCCCCTAATACTTACCTGAACCCCATTGCGATCCGGGGATGTGCACGAGAGCTTCGGCTGTCCTGGGTCTCTCCCTCCTCATTGGCTGAGACAGCAGTGGGAGCCATTGGAGCTCTCCCCCTAATACCTACCTGAGCCCCATTGCAATCCAGGGATGTGCACGAGAGCTTCGGCTGTCCCAGGTCTCTCCCTCCTCATTGGCTGAGACAGCAGTGGCAGCCATTGGAGCTCCCCCCCTCCAGCTCCCCCTGATACTTACCTGAGCCCCATTGTGATCCAAGTATGTGCACGAGAGCTTCAGCTGTCCCGGGTCTCACCCTCCTCATTGGCTGAGACAGCAACGGCAGCCATTGGAGCTCCCCCCATCTGCCCCCCCCTAATACTTACCTGAGCCCCATTGCGATCCGGGGATGTGTATGAGAGCCTCAACTGTCCTGGGTCTCACCCTCCTCATTGGCTGAGACAGCAGTGGCAGCCATTGGAGCTCCCCCCCTCCAGCTCCCCCTGATACTTACCTGAGCCCCATTGTGATCCAAGTATGTGCACGAGAGCCTCAGCTGTCCCGGGTCTCACCCTCCTCATTGGCTGAGACAGCAACGGCAGCCATTGGAGCTCTCCCCATCTGCCCCCCAATACTTACCTGAGCCCCATTGCGATCCGGGGATGTGTATGAGAGCCTCAGCTGTCCTGGGTCTCACCCTCCTCATTGGCTGAGACAGCAGTGGAAACCATTGGAGCCCCCCCCCAATACCTACCTGAGCCCCATTGCGATCCAGGGATGTGCAATTAGAGCTTTGGCTGTCCCAGGTCTCTCCCTCCTCATTGGCTGAGACAGAAGTGGCAGCCATTGGAGCTCCCCCCCTCCAGCTTCCCCTGATACTTACCTGAGCCCTATTGTGATCCGGGTATGTGCACGAGAGCATCAGCTGTCCCGGGTCTCACCCTCCTCATTGGCTGAGACAGCAGAGGGAGCCATTGGCTCCCGCTACTGTCAATCACAGCCATTGAGCCAATGAGGAGGGGGCTAGGGCTTAGCAGAGTCTGTGTGTAAATGGACACACAGAGCAGCGTCTCGGGAGCGAGTTGGCCCCCATAGCAAGCTGTTTGCTGTGGGGGCACTCGGCAGGGGCAAGGAGGGCTGGCGGGGGAACCTGAGAAGAGGAGGATCCGGGCTGCTCTGTGCAAAACCATTAATGAGCAGAGAAGTATAACGTGTTTGTTATTTTTTTAAAAATCTGCCTTTACAATCACATAAAGACGCCGGTGACACCAGGTGTGACTTGGCATGCGATTTGCCATGCAGCCTGCAACCCCCATGGCAAGTCGCAGCCATTGTCCGCAATTAACCACTTCCAGTCCGGACACTTTCCCCCACTTCCAGTCCGGACACTTTCCCCCACTTCCAGTCCGGACACTTTCCCCCCTTCCAGTCCAGACACTTTCCCCCCCTTCCAGTCCAGACACTTTCACCCCCTTCCAGTCCGGACACTTTCCGCCCCCCTTCCAGTCCGGACACTTTCACCCCCATCCAGTCCGGACAATTTCCCCCCCTTCCAGTCCGGACAATTTCCCCCCCTTCCAGTCTGGACACTTTTCCCCCCTTCCAGTCCGGACACTTTCACCCCCTTCCAGTCCGGACACTTTCACCCCCTTTCCAGTCCGGACACTTTCACCCCCTTCCAGTCCGTACACTTTCACCCCCTTTCCAGTCCGGACACTTTCACCCCCTTTCCAGTCCGGACACTTTCACCCCCTTCCAGTCCGGACACTTTCCCCCCCTTCCAGTCCGGACACTTTCATCCCCTTCCAGTCCGGTCACTTTCCCCCCCTTCCAGTCCGGACACTTTCCCCCCCTTCCAGTCCGGACACTTTCCCCCCCTTTCAGTCCAGGCCAATTTCCAGCTTTCAGCGCTATCACACTTTGAATGACAATTGCGCGGTCATGCAACACTGTACCCATATGAATTTTTAGCATATTTTTGAGACAGATAAAGTTTTATTTTGGTGGTATTTATTCACTACTGGGATTTTTATTTTTTTTTTTGCTATATAAATTAAAATGTCCAAAAATTTTGAAAAAAAGTGTTTTTCTTATAAAATTTTGAAAATAAATAATATTTCATCATAAATCTTGGCCAAAATTTATTCCGTTATCTTTTAAATAAAAATAAAAATAACCCAAATTAGTTTATGACCAAAAATTATAATTTTAAAAATTTTTTTTTACATTTTTATTTGATTTTTTTATATTATTATTTGTTTTTGTTTTTTTTACATACTGTCACCCTAGCAGTACAGTGTCGCCATGGTGACACTGTACTACATGTGGGGGGTGACGAAGTATTTTTTTTATTTCTGACACTGATTGCTTTTACACCCATAAAGGTTTTAAAAGCAATCATTTCAACTTCTCTCTGGCTGCATTCTTCCAGCCATTGAGAACTACTGTGTGAGCTGTGATTGGTCACAGCTTGTCACATGGTACAAGGCTGTTGTGAATAGTCCTGTACCATGTGACCTCTGTGATCATTCACAGATTTCACACGTAGTAAGCAATGATGTCAGAAGTGAAATATTGCTTACTACTCTGCATGTGATCGCTGATTGGCCAATCAGTGATCACATGATCGGGACCTTGCACAGAGGACCCGTACAACGATCGGTGTTCCGGAGGACACCGCGGGCACTGGATCGCGGTGCTGCACACTCCCAGGGAGCGCACACAAGCAGGGGGCGGGTAGGCCATTTATAAACATGGGCCAGACGGTAAATGGTTAAACTGGTCACATCGGTACGATTCTGACTCGGTCGGAGCCGCTCTGGTTTCTAAAGTCGTACATGCACTACTTCAGGTGCGACTTGCATAGATACCTAGGGTAGATGTCTTGCAAGTCTCACCTGTCAATGTCATAGTTCACATCAGCGCTTGCTGTTGCAGTGCGTTATTGCTGCAGAAAAAAAGTAGACCAGGCTGCATTTTTTCTGCACAGAACTGTACTGGAACATGGTAAAACACATCAAAAACACACTGGAATGCACTGAAAGGCACCAAAACGCATCAAAAACGCACTGGAATGCACTGAATGCATCAAACGCATCAAAAGAGTACCGGAATGAACTGGAATGCACCAAAACACATCAAAAGCACGCCGGAATGCACTGAAATGCAGCAAAATGCACCGAAAATGCACCGGAATGCACACATCCCTATTTAAAATGAAGAAAAAGAGAGGGGGGGGGGTGAATTGGAATGCATAAAACCGCACTGGAACATGTAAAAAACGCATCAAAAACACACCGAAACGCGCCAAAAACGCATCCAGAATGCATCTGGACTGCGTTTCTATAGTGTGAACTGGACCTAGAGCAGAACTTCACTCTCCCAATCAGCATGGACTACCTTTAATCCTGATGTCGCCAGCTCATTAGTAAATAGATTGGAAACTATATCATATTTACTTGTTTTTTTACATTTTTTCAGTTACTTCCTGGTTTCATGCCTAGGCCAATGATGTCCTATATCCCAGGAGTTTTCAGGAAGGGAGGGAGGGTTCTCAGCTTAACCCATGCCTGAGCTAAGGGCAGATGGATTCCAGGAAGTAAATGCTACCTGGATCATCTGCCCTGACTCAAGATGGCCACTGCCAGAAATTCCTGGGGGGTTGTTTGTTGAGATGGGTTTTCAGCAGAATAAAGCACAGAGACATGGATGGATGGATGGATGGATGGATGGATGGATGGATGGACGGATGGACGGATGGATGGAGGGCTGGATGGACGGATGGATAGACGGCTGGATGGATGGACGGCTGGATGGACGGATGGATGGATAGATGCACGGCTGGATGGACGGATGGATGGATGCACGGCTGGATGGACGGATGGATGGATGGGCGGATAGATGGATGGATGGACGGATGGATGGATGGATAGATGGATGGACCAATGGATGGACGGATAGATGGATGGATGGATGGATGGATGGACGGCTGGATGGATGGATGGACGGCTGGATGGATGGATGGACGGCTGGATGGACAGATGGATGGATGGACGGCTGGATGGATGGATGGATGGACGACTGGATAGACGGATGGATGGATGGACGGACGGATGGATGGATGGACGGACGGATGGCTGGATGGATGGCTGGATGGATGGATGGACGGCTGGATGGATGGATGGACGGATGGATGGATGGACGGACGGATGGCTGGATGGATGGACGGCTGGATGGACGGCTGGATGGATGGACGGCTGGATGGATGGATGGCTGGATGGATGGACGGCTGGATGGATGGACGGATGGACGGATGGATGCATGGACGGATAGATGGACGGATGGACAGATGGATGGATGGATGGACGGACGGATGGATGGGTGGACGGATAGATGGATGGACGGATGGACGAATAGATGGATGGACGGCTGGATGGATGGCTGGATGGATTGATGGACGGATGGATGGATGGACGGATGGATTGATGGACGGACGGATGGATGGATGGATGGACGGCTGGATGGATGGCTGGATGGATGGATGGACGGATGGATTGATGGATGGACGGCTGGATGGATGGCTGGATGGATGGATGGACGGATGGATTGATGGACGGACGGATGGACGGCTGGATGGATGAAGGAGTTTGATTTGAAAATTAAAAATGAATCGAGCAGCATTTTTGGTTTCTGGGGCTCAGATGCGGCGCAGTTCCACTTTCACGTCCGTATCATCCCAACTGCTCGGCGTATCCGGGGGAATTATATCAAACTTTGTTTCGGCTTTTCATTTGACGGCAAATATTAATGGACATCTCCTGATTATTGTTTTATTATTAAATTATTTCTGACTCAAAAAAGTAAAAAAACAAACAAAACAAAAATACTTTCCAAACTGTAGAACTTCAGCTGCATATTTCTTGCAATTACCCAGCATAAAAAAATCAAATAAAAATGATATTAATTAGGGATGTACGTTTCAGCCGAAATGAAAAGAAGCACCGATACAGGTGTAGAAACAAGCCCGCCCCTCGGCACCGCCCCCAGTGACAGGAATTATGCCCTACTGTGTCAATGGGAGGAATAGTGTCCCATCATTGGTGTCAGTGGGAGGAATAGTGCCCCATCATTGGTGTCAGTGGGAGGAATAGTGCCCCATCATTGGTATCAGTGGGAGGAATAGTGCCCCATCATTGGTATCAGTGGGAGGAATAGTGCCCCATCATTGGTATCAGTGGGAGGAATAGTGCCCCATAATTGGTGTCAGTGGCAGGAATAGTGCCCCATCATTGGTGTCAGTGGGAGGAATAGTGCCCCATCATTGGTATCAGTGGGAGGAATAGTGCCCCATCATTGGTGTCAGTGGGAGGAATAGTGCCCCATCATTGGTGTCAGTGGGAGGAATAGTGTCCCATATTTGGTATCAGTGGGAGGAATAGTGCCCCATCATTGGTATCAGTGGGAGGAATACTGCCCCATCATTGGTGTCAGTGGGAGAAATAGTGCCCCATCATTGGTGTCAGTGGGAGGAATAGTGCCCCATATTTGGTATCAGTGGGGGAATAGTGCCCCATCATTGGTATCAGTGGGAGGAATAGTGTCACATCATTGGTGTCAGTGGGAGGAATAGTGCCCCATCATTGGTGTCAGTGGGAGGAATAGTGCCCCATCATTGGTGTCAGTGGGAGGAATAGTGCCCCATCATTGGTGTCAGTGGAAGGAATAGTGCCCCATCATTGGTATCAGTGGGAGGAATAGTGTCCCATCATTGGTGTCGGTGGGAGGAATAGTGCCCAATCATTGGTGTCAGTGGTAGGAATAGTGCCCCATCATTGGTATCGGTGGGAGGAATAGTGCCCCGTCATTGGTATCGGTGGGAGGAATAGTGCCCCGTTATTGGTGTCGGTGGGAGGAATAGTGCCCCATCATTGGTGTCAGTGGGAGGAATAATGCCCCATCATTGGTGTCGGTGGGAGGAATAGTGCCCCATCATTGGTGTCAGTGGGAGGAATAATGCAACATCATTGGTGTCAGTGGGAGGAATAGTGCCCCATCATTGGTGTCAGTGGGAGGAATAGTGTCCCATCATTGGTATCAGTGGGAGGAATAGTGCCCCATCATTGGTATCAGTGGGAGGAATAGTGTCCCATCATTGGTGTCAGTGGGAGGAATAGTGCCCCATCATTGGTATCAGTGGGAGGAATAGTGCCCCATCATTGGTGTCAGTGGGGGGGAGGAATAGTACCCCATCATTGGTATCAGTGGGAGGAATAGTGTCCTATTGATGGTGTCAGTGGGAGGAATAGTGCCCATCATTGGTGTCAGTGGGAGGAATAGTGCCCCATCATTGGTGTCAGTGGGAGGAATAGTGCCCCATCATTGGTGTCAGTGGGAGGAATAGTGCCCCATCATTGGTATCAGTGGGAGGAATAGGGCCCCATCATTGGTATCAGTGGGAGGAATAGTGCCCCATCAATGGTGTCAGTGGGAGGAATAGTGTCCCATCATTGGTGTCAGTGGGAGGAATAGTGCCCCATCATTGGTGTCAGTGGGAGGAATAGTGCCCCTTCATTGGTGTCAGTGGGAGGAATAGTGCCCCTTCATTGGTGTCAGTGGGAGGAATAGTGCCCCTTCATTGGTGTCAGTGGGAGGAATAGTGTCCCATCATTGGTGTCAGTGGGAGGAATAGTGCCCCATCCTTGGTATAAGTGGAAGGAATAGTGCCCCATCATTGGTGTCAGTGGGAGGAATAGTGCCCCTTCATTGGTGTCAGTGGGAGGAATAGTGCCCCATCATTGGTGTCAGTGGGAGGAATAGTGCCCCATCATTGGTGTCAGTGGGAGGAATAGTGCCCCTTCATTGGTGTCAGTGGGAGGAATAGTGTCCCATCATTGGTGTCAGTGGGAGGAATAGTGCCCCATCCTTGGTATAAGTGGAAGGAATAGTGCCACATCATTGGTGTCAGTGGGAGGAATAGTGCCCCTTCATTGGTGTCAGTGGGAGGAATAGTGCCCCATCATTGGTGTCAGTGGGAGGAATAGTGCCCCATCATTGGTGTCAATGGGAGGAATAGTGCCCCATCATTGGTGTCAGTGGGAGGAATAGTGCCCCATCATTGGTGTCAGTGGGAGGAATAGTGCCTCATCATTGGTGTCAGTGGAGGAATAGTGCCCCAAGGGCTAGATAACGACGAGCAAAGGGCCTCAGCTTCCACACCCCCAAATGAACCCAAAACATGTTCGATGGGATTTCTGACATTGCCACGAATGCACCAACTATTTGTCTAGAAATCTGAATATGGTTTGCATAGATATGTAGCGCACATTAGCCATTGCAGCCGCCCGACGTCCCGGCGTATTTGCAGCACGCAAAGGTTCGGCGTATGAGTGATGATCGCTGTGTAATAGCCCCCTTAGAGGTTGCTCCCAGTGCTCTAAGAAATAAACACTTGTATATTAATCCATCTCTCCCAGCCAGAGCGGATTTTTTTTTTTTGGCAGAAGCTGCGAAACACGCAGGATGTGCCGAGAACATTCCTAAAATGTGTTGTAGTCTCGGCGATGGCGGTGATCGGGGAGCCGGGTCCTGACATTATCTCTTCTAATTAAAGCCCGGCAAACAGTGCCAGGGAGACCTGCTAAATCACGGCCATTATGAAGATGCTGCTTAACATCAAGGGGAATTCTGCATTAGTCCTTCTGCAAACAGACCGAGCGAGGACTGCAGAGCCTTCCAGAGCGAAAAAAGGCTTTTAGCTTAATTGAACCGCAGGACTTGAAAACGGCATCTCATTTGTCAACTTTCACTGGATTCCCTTCACTTCGGGTTAATTGTATCCTCCCCCCCACTCTTTCCCTTTCTATAAACCCAATAAGAACTATAGCGGGGGGGGAGGTGGATGAGACAAGCAAGAAATTCATTTTATCAAGACACCCCGTAGAGGCCAAAAATGTTGAATCTTTGCCAAAAAAATAAGCGGTTATATTTGGCGGTATTTTCACGGTTTAATTGCTCCTTTATTTAAGCGGCGGATCCAGCCCTGTAAAGACAGGTAGATCAAAAAGCCAACAGAAAGGGATAATTTTAGACAACCAAAAAAAAAGAAAAAAAGAAAAAAAAAGAAAAACAAAGAAAAAGAAAAAAAGAAAATAAAAGAAAAAAAGAAATAAAAGAAAAAGAAAAAAAAGAAAAAAGAAAAAAAAGAAAATAAAAGAAAAAGGAAAAAAGAAAAAAAGAAAATAAAAGAAAAAGAAAAAAAGATAAAGGAAAAAAAAGATAAAGGAAAAAAAGATAAAGGAAAAAAAAGAAAAAAAGGAAAAAGAAAAAAAGGAAAAAGAAAAAAAGGAAAAAAGAAAACGATAAAAGAAAAAGAAAATAAAAGAAAAAGAAAAAAAAGAACAAAAGAAAAAGAAAACGATAAAAGAAAAAGAAAATAAAAGAAAAAGAAAAAAAAAGAAAAAAAGAAAAAAGAAAAAGAAAAAAATGAAAAAAGAAAAAAAAAGAAAAAAAGAAAATAAAAGAAAAAGAAAAAAAAGAAAAAGAAAAAAAAAGAAAAAAAGAAAATAAAAGAAAAGGAAAAGAAAAAAAGAAAATAAAAGAAAAAGAAAAAGAAAAAAAGAAAAAAAAGATAAAGGAAAAAAAAGATAAAGAAAAAAAAAGAAAAAAGAAAAAGAAAAAAAGGAAAAAGAAAAAAAGAAAAAAGAAAAAAAGGAAAAAGAAAAAAAGAAAAAAGAAAATAAAAGAAAAAAAAGAAAAAGAAAAAAAAAAGAAAAAAAGAAAATAAAAGAAAAAGGAAAAGAAAAAAAGAAAATAAAAGAAAAAGAAAAAGAAAAAAGAAAAAAAAGATAAAGAAAAAAAAGAAAAAAGAAAAAAAGAAAAAAGAAAAAAAGGAAAAAGGAAAAAAGAAAAAAAAGGAAAAAAGAAAACGATAAAAGAAAAAGAAAATAAAAGAAAAATAGGAAAAAAGAAAAAAGAAAAAGAAAACGATAAAAGAAAAAGAAAATAAAAGAAAAAGAAAAAAGAAAAAGAAAAAAATGAAAAAAGAAAAAAAGAAAATAAAAGAAAAAGAAAAAAAGAAAAAGAAAAAAAGAAAATAAAAAGAAAAAAAAAGAAAAAAAAAGAAAAAAAAGAAAAAAAGAAAAAAAAGAAAAAAAAGAAAAATATTTTTTTTAGACAAACACGTTGCCTGTCTGTGGGATTGGATTCCCTTCTTCTATTCTATCTTTCTATTCATAGCTAGATCGTTTTTATTTATACAAGGAATGGAAGAAATCCACTATTGATAAAATAATGCAGCGCTGGAGATTAGCCCGCAGAGTCGGGCATTAAATTGGAGTATTCGGAAAGGTGTGTAATTGCGGAGAGTACAGAGATGTAATTCAGAAATATTTTATGCCGCACATCCTGATATTTTAAACATCAATGTTACAGATTTCAGCTCTGCCGTCTACCTGGGCAGAATTTATATCGTTGCATTTTTAGAAATGAAAACTGGCACACATGTAAAAAGGGGGTTTTCATTTAAACCTTTTCATATTCCTTCTGTACTGAAATGTATTGTAATTGTATTGTCTCCCATATATTGTAAAGCACTGAGCAAACTGTTGGTGCCATAAATCCTGTATAATAATAATAATAATTAGAGATGAGCGAATTTGGCGAAGTGGAATTCGTTTCGAATATTAGGAAAAATTCGATTCGCACCGAATCCGAATATTAGCAAACTTCGGATGCGCGAATCGAATTTTTCCCGATCGGCCGATTTTCATCCCTTCTACAGCCGGCAAAAAGTGTCCCTGCAGAGAGCTCCGCTATTTCTGACAGTTCTCTGACAGTTCCTTCACATTTACAGCGGTTGAAACATTGTATCTATTTGTTTCCATTTAGGATACAGATGTTTTTATTCGCAAACAAATAGATACAATGTTTCAACCGCTGTAAATGTGAAGGAACTGTCAGAGAACTGTCAGAGAACTGTCAGAAATAGCGGAGCTCTCTGCAGATACACTTTTTGCTGTACTGGAATTCTTCTTCTTTTCATTCTTCTTCTTCTTTTCATTCTTCTTCTTCTTTTCATTCTTCTTCTTCTTCTTTTCATTCTTCTTTTCATTCTTCTTTTCATTCTTCTTTTCATTCTTCTTCTCATTCTTCTTTTCATTCTTCTTCTTCTTCTTTTCATTCTTCTTCTTTTCATTCTTCTTCTTCTTTTCATTCTTCTTCTTTTCATTCTTCTTCTTTTCATTCTTCTTCTTCTTCTTCTTCTTTTCATTCTTCTTTTCATTCTTCTTCTTCTTTTCATTCTTCTTCTTCTTCTTTTCATTCTTCTTTTCATTCTTCTTCTTCTTTTCATTCTTCTTCTTCTTCTTTTCATTCTTCTTTTCATTCTTCTCATTCTTTTTTTCATTCTTCTTTTCATTCTTCTTCTCATTCTTCTTTTCATTCTTCTTCTTCTTTTCATTCTTCTTCTTCTTCTTTTCATTCTTCTTCTTCTTCTTTTCATTCTTCTTTTCATTCTTCTTCTTTTCATTCTTCTTCTTCTTTTCATTCTTCTTCTTCTTCTTTTCATTCTTCTTCTTCTTCTTTTCATTCTTCTTTTCATTCTTCTCATTCTTCTTTTCATTCTTTTTCTTCTTCTTTTTTTCATTCTTCTTCTTTTCATTCTTCTTTTCATTCTTCTTTTCATTCTTCTTCTTTTCATTCTTCTTCTTTTCATTCTTCTTCTTCTTCTTCATCTTCTTCTTCTTCTTCTTCGTCGTGCCCCGTGACTGCCCAAATGAGTGAAGTGTGCGGTGATTCTAAGATCGACGGCACTCATCTGCATGTCATACTGACTGACAGTATTATTTCTCTTCCCCAGCAGACTCCAAGGGCATTTAAATTAAAGGTACAGTGTTCTGCACTAATATAAAGGCTCTCTGAAGCCTAGAAACCCTTTTAATAAGTTAAATTCGCATCGAATCTAATTTCTTCCGCAAATTCGGCGAATCAGCCGAATCGAATTTTTGAATAATTCGCTCATCTCTAATAATAATATATAAATCCTGTATAATAATTTCTGTGGATGGCAGACAGTAATTTGTCCAGCTGGCACTGAAACAGAAATAATCAAAATAAATATATATTACATATACTGTATCTGTGTGTATATATATATATATATATATATATATATATATATATATACACACATATATATATATATATATAATCATATATACTGTAATAATTAATATTCATTAATCTTTATGTATTATCTATATAATATATTACCTAATGAATGTTTATATAATCTATACTATATCAATTACTAATTAATATACACTCACATTGAATGTTCGGTGTAACACTGAGAGACAAAATAGCAACATAAAATTCAGCAGAAATGCGTCTAACAAATAATGACTGATCTGCATGTTCATGAGGGAAATAAGTATTTGATCCCCTATCATTCAGCAGGATTTCTGGCTACCAGGTGTCTCTCATACAGGTAACAAGTAGAGATTAGAAGCAGTCTCTTAAAGGGAGTGCTGCTAATCTCATTGTGTTCCCTGTATAAAAGACACCTTTCCACAGGAGCAATCAAACCATCAGATTCCAAACTCTCCACCATGGCAAAGACCAAAGAGCTGTCCAAGGATGTCAGGGACAAGATGGTAGACCTACACAAGGCTGGACTGGGCTATCAAACTATCGCCAAGCAGCTTGGTGAGAAGGTGACACACCAGTGAAAGCGCAGTTTAACCCGTCATTATGGGTCAGACTTGGAGGTGAGCGCAATAGTGTGTTGGAGGTGGAAGAGCACTGAGGGGTGACACAGGAGCACTGAGGGTTGGCACAGGAGCACTGAGGGGTGACACAGGAGCACTGAGTAGGTGACACAGGAGCACTGAGGGGTGGCACAGGAGCACTGAGGGGTGGCACAGGAGCACTGAGGGGGTGACACAGGAGCACTGAGGGGGTGACACAGGAGCACTGAGGGGTGACACGGGAGCACTGAGGGGTGACACAGGAGCACTGAGGGGGTGACACAGGAGCACTGAGGGGTGGCACAGGAGCACTGAGGGGTTGACACACGAGCACTGAGGGGTGACACGGGAGCACTGAGGGGTGACACTGGAGCACTGAGGGGTTGACACACGAGCACTGAGGGGTGACACGGGAGCACTGAGGGGTGACACGGGAGAACTGAGGGGTGACACGGGAGCACTGAGGGGTGACACGGGAGCACTGAGGGGTGGCACGGGAGCACTGAGGGGTGACACGGGAGCACTGAGGGGTGACACGGGAGCACTGAGGGGTGACACGGGAGAACTGAGGGGTGACACAGGAGCACTGAGGGGTGACACTGGAGCACTGAGGGGTGACACGGGAGCACTGAGGGGTGACACGGGAGCTCTGAGGGGTGACACGGGAGCTCTGAGGGGTGACACGGGAGCACTGAGGGGTGACACGGGAGCTCTGAGGGGTCACACGAGAGCACTGAGGGGTGACACGGGAGCTCTGAGGGGTGACACGGGAGCACTGAGGGGTGACATGGGAGCACTGAGGGGTGACACGGGAGCTCTGAGGGGTGACACGGGAGCACTGAGGGGTGACACGGGAGCACTGAGGGGTGACACAGGAGCACCGTACATGTTTATGCAGCAATGTGATTACACTGGTTCACTTAACTGCCTCCCTCCCGCCATATAAGGAAATGATGGGCGGGGCAGTGGTTCTCTCATTCTGGGAGGACGTCATGTGACGTCCTCTCACTGTAACCGTGCGTGCGCTCCCCCGGGGACACAGCCGATCACCGATCACGGAAAGAGCCAAAGACGTCAGCTCGGTCATGTGATCAGCTGTGTCCAATCATAGCTAATCGCATGTAAACAGGGAAATGCCGGTTATCGGCATTTCTCTCCTCTCAAGGTGTCACACTGACAGAGGAGAGGAGAGCCGGTAATCGGCATTCCTCGGAGGGGACATGTACACTGATCAGAGCACTGATGATCAGTATGCCCTGATGATCAGTGAAGCCCCAGCAGTGCCACCTGTCAGTGTCCATCAGTGCCAGCTGTCAGTGCTCATCAATGCCACATATCAGTGCCTACCAGTGCACATCAATGCCACATAGTGCCCATCTGAGCTGCCTTTTAGTGCCAACTATCAATGCCAGTCAGTTCCACCTTTCAGTGCTGCCAGTCAGTGCCACCTATCAGTGCCAGTCAGTGCCACCTATCAGGGCCCATCAGTGCTGCCTATCAGTGCCGCCTAATAAGTGCCAGTCAGTGTCGCCTATCGGTGCCCGTCAGTGCTGCCTTTCAGTGCTCATCAGTGATGCCTGTCAATGCCCATCAGTGCCACCTACCAGTGCCTCCTCATCAGTGCCCATCAGTGCCGCCTATCAGTGCCCATCAGTGCAGCCTATCAGTGCCCATCACTGCAGCCTCATTAGCGCACATCAGTGAAGGCGAAAAATCACTAATTTACAAAATAGAAAAAACTTTTGGTTTGTTTAGCAAAAAATAAAAACCCCAGAGGTTATTAAATAGCACCAAAAGAAAGCTCTACCTGTCTAAAAAAAATGATCAAAATTTTATATGGGTACAGTATTGCATGACCGCGCAATTGTCATTCAAAGTGCGACAGCACTAAGAGCTGGAAATTGGCCTGGACTGGAAGGGGGTAAAAGTGTCTGGTAGGCGAGGGGTTAAAGTACAGCAGATTTAAAGGGACGTTCCATCACTATAGAGACTGTATCTAGTGGACACTTTTTGTTGGTGTATTTGTATCATGGTATACAGGAAGTGTGCCACACAGGTCCACATGATGTGATTTAGGGATTTAAAGGGACAGATCACTATGAAGGATGTTTTTGTATCTGTGTGCACTATCTATGGTGTATTTCCAGCACTGGTTATGTGCGGTCCCTATGGGAGGTTATATGTATGCACTGGAAGATGGCATGAGTAGCATATATTGACCCTCATGAGCACAGTGGATTGATCACCACCATTTACACATGCACGGTTAGGACTGTAAGCACTATTATAATTATCCATTTATTGTTGCGCTGCAGTTTTTTCACTTTAATAAATGAATATTAATTAAGCTAACAGAAAAATAAGAAAGGCAATCATAAATATACAGTATACTAAATTACAGGGCAATATATCATATTTGATCATTAATATTTTAATAAGCAATATTTATTATTTATTACCTTTATAATAGTATGTATTATATAAATATTATTAATATAATATATTAATTTCAATTTGAATCTTCCCATTTTTGTGGATGACGGACAGAAATTTGTCCCACTGGGAGCTAAAGGAGCTAAAGGAGACATAATCAAGGAAATAATAAAAAATACAGTATATTACATGATAAAAAAATATTAATCATATATACAATAATTGATATTTTAATTATGAATATGTTATGAATAATATTTATTATCTATATCATATATATAATATAAATAATATTTGTATAATATGATATATTAATTTCCATTTGTATCTTCCCAATTCTGTGAACGCTGGACAGTAATTTGTCTAACTAAAGGAGAAATAATCAAGGGAATAATAAATATAAATTACATATAAATATACTAATAATATATGTGTGTGATTATATATGTATATATATATATATATATATATATAATATATGTGTGTGTACACTGATATATATATATATATATTTTTTATTAATTGATATAGTATAGATTATATAAACATTAATTATTTAATATATTGTCTAGATAATACATAAAGATTAATGAATAATTATTTCAGTATATATGATTATATTTATATATAATATATATTCATTTATTAATGATAATAATTGTATAAGTAATAAATTATATAAATGTTAAACACATAAATACATAATCATATTGTGTGTGTGTATATGTGTGTATATGCATACAGATAGACACACATATACATATATATATATATATATATATATATACACACACAGTATGATTATGTATTTATGTGTTTAACATTTATATAATAATTAATAAATAAATGAATAAATGAATATTAATAAATGAATATATATTATATATAAATCTAATCATATATACTGTAATAATTATTCACTAATCGTTATGTATTATCTATATAATATATTAAATAATTAATGTTTATATAATCTATACTATATCAATTAATAAAAAAAAAAAAAATATATATATATCAGTGTGCACACATATATATATATATATATATACATATATAATCACACACATATATTTTTATGTGTATGATTATATATAATTAATGTTTATATAATCTATACTATATCAATTAATAAAAAAAAAAAAAAAAATAATAATATATATATATATATATATATATATATATATATATATATATATATATCAGTGTACACTCACACTCTATAGAAAAAGACGCATGGACTTTGTATGCTGCATCGCAGGGGAGTGTCAGAGGACTACATTTCCCAGAGGAGCCGGCATGGGGGGCGGGGACTGATATATACAGAAGCCAGGGAGATTAAACAGGAAGTGAGAGGGGAGAAGGCTGGAGATCAGAAGTGGAGAGAGAGAGCTGTGTGGGCCACCAGAGTTCCGGACCAGGCCATAGAAGATAGAGAAGAGGAGAGGAGCCAGGAGGGATCACTGACCACCAACATCACCAGCCTAGAAAGAGAGAGACATCCTGTCTCAGAGTGCCGTGACGGGACCTAGCGCTGCAGTGGGGATCAGAGAACCGCTGGGGGCCCTCATCCGCTGAGATAGAGAGACTGCCAGGATCTGCTGGAAGCCACAGATCGGGTCAGAGAGTCCCATACACCAGCCAAACAAGTGAACACTGACACTCCTTTCCAATTTGTCACTTCCCTGCACACAGTTGCGGACATTGCTAACATGCGTTGTGGCTTAGTTCCTACTATTGAACCCATTTGCAGCATAGTTCAATCATCAGAGCTGACCTCAGTGCACGCCTCCTGCAGGCCAACCCTCATCGTTCAATTAAACATCGGCCTACCCTCTTAAAGGAACATCTGCCACCATTACCATAAGTTACTGCAGCTCAGACAGAAGTTGCCCTTTGCCAGCAAGTGCTTCTGCCAACTGCTGACACTTTTTTGTCTAAAGCTTGAAACCTGCTGGGGTGCATTAAAGGGGGTCCCACCCATGTCAAGTGCCACTTAAAGGGATGGTGTCTGTTCTTCTTTTTTCCCTTGTGTTAATCCTTTGAGGGACTGCCACTTTCACCTCTTCCCACTTAAAAGGTCTGGATCATTGTAGTGCACCAACTGGGCCCCAACGAGCGCACAGAAGTTTCCTCACTGCATTTAAAGGGACATTGACTACCCTAATTAAAGGAGCTCTTTTCTATTTCAGATTTTAACCTTGCCATCAAATCCTGAGGACCCAAAGTGAGCTAGTTCCATCTTTGATAGTCTCCTTGCTCACTGGGGACTAAAAGTTCCTCAGGTTTGAGGTTTTGGGTTAACTTCTGGCTACCAAAACTGATTGAGATTTTGCTGTATGTGTTGTTTTCTGCGCATAGAGTTGCTAAGAGTGCCAATTACCATTACGTACACATATAGCACTTTATGCTGTTTGACTGAGCTTACATCCAAATTTTATATACACATCCTATTAGTTCACTCCAGTCTGTGTGTGAGCATATGTTTCAGTGACAATTTACTCTGCTCAGAAGAGTACTGTGGTGTCAGCAGGGGGTTGGGCTTTCAGAGAGGGGTCCAGGATGACAGGAAGCCCGAAAATACCTCAGCGACTCCCAAGGGGGCAGCGCTACAACAATAATATATAATAATTAAAAATGAATATATTGATATATTATTATTTATACACTCCACCGAAACCGCCCTACTCAAAATCACCAACGACCTGCTAAACGCCAAAACTAATGGCCACTACTCAGTCCTCCTACTCCTCGACCTCTCCGCGGCATTCGACACAGTTTACCACCCCCTCCTCCCTAATAAACTACACTCCCTTGGCATCAGAGACTCTGCTTTCTCCTGGCTCTTCTCCTACCTATCCCAGTGCTACTCCAGCGTTACCTATAACACTACCACCTCCCCCTCTCTGTTGGGGTCCCCCAAGGCTCTGTCCTCGGGCCCCTTCTTTTCTCCATCTACACCTCCTCCCTCAGCAAACTGATACACTCCCATGGCTTCAACTACCATCTCTACGCCGATGACATGCAAATTTACCTTTCCACCCCGCAACTCACCCCTTCAGTCTCTGCCCGAATCACCCACCTACTGAACGACATATCAGACTGGATGTCGCTCCATTTCCTCAAATTGAACCTTTCCAAAACCGAGCTCCTAGTTTTCCCCCCAGACCGTGCCCCCACCCTCTCCATCACGACCAACAACGCCACCATCAGTCCCACCCCGCAAGCCAAAGTCCTAGGTGTCACCCTAGACTCAAACCTGTCCTTCCAACCCCATGTCCAATCGCTGGCAAACTCATGCAGGCTCCACCTCCACAACATCTCCAAAATACGTTCGTTCCTAACCCCAGACACCACTAAACAACTCGTTCACTCCCTTATTATCTCACGTCTGAACTACTGCAACTCCCTCCTCACCGGCCTCATCACAGACTATCCCCGCTTCAGTCTATCCTGAACTCAGTGGCCAGATTCATCCACCTTACCAACCACTCCGCTTCTGCCACCCCCCTCTGTCATTCCCTCCACTGGCTCCACCCCCCTCTGTCATTCCCTCCACTGGCTCCACCCGCCTCTGTTATTCCCTCCACTGGCCTCCACCCCCCTATGTCATTCCCTCCACTGGCCTCCACCCCCCTCTGTCATTCCCTCCACTGGCCTCCACCCCCCTCTGTCATTCCCTCCAGTGGCCTCCACCCCCCTCTGTCATTCCCTCCACTGGCTCCACCCCCCTCTGTCATTCCTTCCACTGGCTCCACCCCCTCTATCATTCCCTCCACTGGCTCCACCCCCCTCTGTCATTCCCTCCACTGGCTCCCGATTGTTCAGCGCATTAAATTCAAACTGCTAACACAGACATACAAAGCCATCCATAGCGCTGCCCCAAACTACCTCACCGACCTGATACCCAAATACCACCCAACCCGTACTCTTCGCTCCTCACAAGACCTCCTACTCTCTAGCTCCCTGGTCTCCTCCTCCCACGCCCAACTGCAGGACTTCTCCAGGACTTCCCCCATCCTCTGGGACTCTCTACCCCAATCCATCAGACTGTTACCTACCCTCCTCACCTTCAGGCGCACCCTGAAAACCCATCTCTTCAGGGAAGCCTACCCCACCCTCACCTAATAGCCAATCTCCTCCACTCCTCCTACCACTCCATCCCCCACAGCCACTTCCTCCTGTACCACTATCCCCTCCCTCCTAGATTGTAAGCTCAAAAGAGCAGGGCCCTCGCACCCCTCGTGTATTGTATTGTCTCATGTTCTGTCCCCCTCGTTATTGTACAGCGCTGAGCAAACCCTTTGGCGCTATATAAATACTGTATAATAATATATATATATATACACACACACATTATATTGCCTATATAACGCCTGCCTTTCCACGCACATGACCTTTAATGGCACCCCAGTCTTAGTCCGTAGGGTTCAATATTGAGTTGGCCCCGCCCTTTGCAGCTATAACAGCTTCAACTCTTCTGGGAAGGCCGTCCACAAGGTTTAGGAGGGTGTCTATGGGAAGGTTGGACCATTCTTCCAGAAGCAAATTTGTCAGGTCAGGCACTGATGTCGGGGGAGGAGGCCTGGCTCACAGTCTCCGCTCTAATTCATCCCAAAGGTGTTCTATGGGGTTGAGGTCAGGACTCTGTGCAGGCCAGTCAAGTTCCTCCACCCCAAACTGGCTCCTCCATGTCTTTATAGACCTTGCTTTGTGCACTGGTGGGCAGTCATGTTGGAACAGGAAGGGGCCATCCCCAAACTCTTCCCACAAAGTTGAGAGCATGAAATTGTCCCAAATTGTCTTGGTATGCTGCCGCCTTAAGAGTTCCCTTCACTGGAACTAGGGGGCCAAGCCCAACCCATGACAAAAAAACGCACACCATAATCTCCCTCCACCAAACTTTACATCTGGCACAATGCAGTCAGCCAAGTACTGTTCTCCTGGCAACCGCCAAACCCAGACACGCCCATCAGATTGCCAGACAGAGAAGTGTGATTGCTCACTCCAGAAAACACGTCTCCACTGCTCTAGAGTCCAGTGGCGGCGTGCTTTACACCACGGCATCCGACGCTTTGCATTGCACTTGGTGATGGAAGGCTTGGATGCAGCTGCTCGGCCATGGAAACCCATTCCATGAAGCTCTCTACGCACTGTTGTTGGGCTCATCTGAAGGCCACACCAAGTTTGGAGGTCTTTAGCTATTGACTCTGCAGACAGTTGGCGACTTCTGCGCACTGTGCGCTCCAGCATGCGCTGACCCCGCCCTGTCATGTGACGTGGCCTACCACTTGGTGGCTGAGTGACTGTTGTTCCCAGTTGCTTCCACTTTGTTATAATCCCACTAACAGTTGAGTGTGGAATATTTAGTAGCCAGGAAATGTCACGGATGGACTTATTGCACAGGTGGCCACCTATCACAGGACCACGCTTGGAGTCACTGAGCTCCTGAGAGCGACCCATTCTTTCACCAATGTTTGTAGAAGCAGTCTGCATGCCTAGGGGCTTGATTGTATACACCTGTGGCCATGGAGGGGATTGGAACACCTGAATCACATGATTTGGAGGGCGGGGCCAATACTTTTGGCAATATAGTGTACATACAGTACATTGAATATTCCACTTGTTGTTATATAAATATTTATTTTATAATAATAAAGAAGTAATAAAAAATATATATATATATATATATATATATATATACATATATATATATATATATATATATATATATATATATATATATACATACATACATACAGTATATATATATATAGATATATATATCTATATATATATATTTTATTTTTTTTTGTATTACTTCCTTATTATTATAAAATAAATATTTATACAACAAGAGCCAAGGTAACAAACCCTGACACGTTTTCTTTCTTTCTTTGATTGTGAGCTACAACATTGCCTATGCTAAACACGCAAAATCCTTTCCCAGAAGGGATTACATGTGTTATTACTTCGGAGGAGGTGATGAATCTGGAAAAGCATTCACAACCACATAATACTGAGGTCTACCTTTCCAACACCTTGCAGTCTGTTTCTCTTGAGAGTGGTATTTAAATCCAAAAACAAAAATGTTATGTATTACAGTTTACCAATTCTTAGATTTGGTGGCTGTATTAATTTCCTTTTTAAATTTTTCCCCCTTTATTTTCACTCGGTGCTCCAGCCAGCAGGTCTGTTATTTTTCAACATTCTATAACCCCTTGGCACCGTGGCCTCCCAGCCGTTTAAGGGGTTTGTGATGCTGGTAGGCGGGGTTTTATGGTCATGTGACTGCCGTGATTGGCTGTCACAGTGGTCACATGATCAGAAAGGTCCCAATCACAACAGGACCTTTCCACGCAGGGAAACACTGTATCGTGCTTAAAGTCTTCTGTAGATCTCCGCGGGTTTTACACCTTCGTTCACAAGAAACCTTCACCACCAGCTGTTCCATGCACACACTAACACTGGTGTTTGCCATCTTGATTCACAGTCTGGGAACCACCATGGCCGGGATGGTCACTGACGGACGGACGGCCATCTTTGAAACATTTCCACCATTCAAATGTCTTACAGGGTTGAGCGTCTCATTACCGTACCGTGCTTGAAGTCTTCTGTAGATCTCCGCGGGTTTTACACCTTCGTTCACAAGAAACCATCACCACACACTGTTCCATGCATGCACTAACACTGGTGTCTGCCATCTTGATTCACATTCTGATGACCACCATGGGCTGGGAACCACCATGGCCAGGATGGTCACTGGCGGACGTATGGCCATCTTTGAAACATTTCCACCATTCAAATGTCTTACAGGGCTGAGCGTCTCATCACCGTACCGTGATTGAAGTCTTCTGTAGATCTCCGCGGGTTTTACACCTTCGTTCACAAGAAACCTTCACCACACGCTGTTCCATGCACTCACTAACACTGGTGTCTGCCATCTTGATTCACGGTCTGGGAATCACTACGGGCTGGGAACCACCACGGCTGGGATGGTCACTGATGGACGTACGGCCATCTTTGAAACTTTTCCACCACTCAAATGTCTTACAGGGTTGAGCGTCTCATCACTGTACCGTGCTTGAAGTCTTCTGTAGATCTCTGCGGGTTTCACACCTTCGTTCACAAGAAACCTTCACCACACGCTGTTCCATGCACTCACTAACACTGGTGTCTGCCATCTTGATTCACAGTCTGGGAACCACCACGGGCTGGGAACCACCATGGCCGGGATGGGACGTACGGCCATCTTTGAAACATTTCCACCACTCAAATGTCTTACAGGGCTGAGCGTCTCACCACCGTACCGTGCTTGAAGTCTTCTGTAGATCTCTGCAGATTTTACACCTTCGTTCACAAGAAACCTCATCACCATACGCTGTTCCATGCACGCACTAACACTGGTGTCTGCCATCTTGATTCCCATTCTGGGAACCACCACGAGCTGGGAACCACCATGGCCGGGATGGGCACTGACGGACGTATAGTCATCTTTGAAACATTTCCACCACTCAAATGTCTTACAGGGCTGAGCGTCTCATCACCGTACCGTGCTTGAAGTCTTCTGTAGATCTCTGTGGGTTTTACACCTTCGTTCAGAAGAAACCTCATCACCATACGCTGTTCCATGCACGCACTAACACTGGTGTCTGCCATCTTGATTCACATTCTGGGAACCACCATGGGCTGGGAACCACCACGGCTGGGATGGTCACTGACGGACGTACGGCCATCTTTGAAACATTTCCACCACTCAAATGTCTTACAGGGCTGAATGTCTCATCACCGTACCGTGCTTGAAGTCTTCTGTAGATCTCCGCGGGTTTTACGCCTTCGTTCACAAGAAATGTCATCACCACACGCTGTTCCATGCACGCACTAACACTGGTGTCTGCCATCTTGATTCACATTCTGGGAACCATCATGGGCTAGGAACCACCACGGTCGGGATGGTCACTGACGGACGTACGGCCATCTTTGAAACATTTCCACCACTCAAATGTCTTACAGGGCTGAGCGTCTCACCACCGTACCGTGCTTGAAGTCTTCTGTAGATCTCCGCGGGTTTTACCCCTTCGTTCACAAGAAACGTCATCACCACACGCTGTTCCATGCACGCACTAACACTGGTGTCTGCCATCTTGATTCCCATTCTGGGAACCACCATGGCCGGGATGGGCACTGACGGACGTATAGTCATCTTTGAAACATTTCCACCACTCAAATGTCTTACAGGGCTGAGCGTCTCATCACCGTACCGTGCTTGAAGTCTTCTGTAGATCTCTGCAGATTTTACACCTTCGTTCACAAGAAACCTCATCACCATACGCTGTTCCATGCACGCACTAACACTGGTGTCTGCCATCTTGATTCACATTCTGGGAACCACCATGGGCTGGGAACCACCACGGCTGGGATGGTCACTGACGGACGTACGGCCATCTTTGTAACATTTCCACCACTCAAATGTCTTACAGGGCTGAATGTCTCATCACCGTACCGTGCTTGAAGTCTTCTGTAGATCTCCGCGGGTTTTACGCCTTCGTTCACAAGAAATGTCATCACCACACGCTGTTCCATGCACGCACTAACACTGGTGTCTGCCATCTTGATTCACATTCTGGGAACCACCATGGGCTAGGAACCACCACGGTCGGGATGGTCACTGACGGACGTACGGCCATCTTTGAAACATTTCCACCACTCAAATGTCTTACAGGGCTGAGCGTCTCACCACCGTACCGTGCTTGAAGTCTTCTGTAGATCTCCGCGGGTTTTACCCCTTCGTTCACAAGAAACGTCATCACCACACGCTGTTCCATGCACGCACTAACACTGGTGTCTGCCATCTTGATTCCCATTCTGGGAACCACCATGGGCTGGGAACCACCATGGCCGGGATGGTCACTGACGGACGTATAGTCATCTTTGAAACATTTCCACCACTCAAATGTCTTACAGGGCTGAGCGTCTCATCACCGTACCGTGCTTGAAGTCTTCTGTAGATCTCTGTGGGTTTTACACCTTCGTTCAGAAGAAACCTCATCACCATACGCTGTTCCATGCACGCACTAACACTGGTGTCTGCCATCTTGATTCACATTCTGGGAACCACCATGGGCTGGGAACCACCACGGCTGGGATGGTCACTGACGGACGTACGGCCATCTTTGAAACATTTCCACCACTCAAATGTCTTACAGGGCTGAATGTCTCATCACCGTACCGTGCTTGAAGTCTTCTGTAGATCTCCGCGGGTTTTACGCCTTCGTTCACAAGAAATGTCATCACCACACGCTGTTCCATGCACGCACTAACACTGGTGTCTGCCATCTTGATTCACATTCTGGGAACCATCATGGGCTAGGAACCACCACGGTCGGGATGGTCACTGACGGACGTACGGCCATCTTTGAAACATTTCCACCACTCAAATGTCTTACAGGGCTGAGCGTCTCACCACCGTACCGTGCTTGAAGTCTTCTGTAGATCTCCGCGGGTTTTACCCCTTCGTTCACAAGAAACGTCATCACCACACGCTGTTCCATGCACGCACTAACACTGGTGTCTGCCATCTTGATTCCCATTCTGGGAACCACCATGGCCGGGATGGGCACTGACGGACGTATAGTCATCTTTGAAACATTTCCACCACTCAAATGTCTTACAGGGCTGAGCGTCTCATCACCGTACCGTGCTTGAAGTCTTCTGTAGATCTCTGCAGATTTTACACCTTCGTTCACAAGAAACCTCATCACCATACGCTGTTCCATGCACGCACTAACACTGGTGTCTGCCATCTTGATTCACATTCTGGGAACCACCATGGGCTGGGAACCACCACGGCTGGGATGGTCACTGACGGACGTACGGCCATCTTTGTAACATTTCCACCACTCAAATGTCTTACAGGGCTGAATGTCTCATCACCGTACCGTGCTTGAAGTCTTCTGTAGATCTCCGCGGGTTTTACGCCTTCGTTCACAAGAAATGTCATCACCACACGCTGTTCCATGCACGCACTAACACTGGTGTCTGCCATCTTGATTCACATTCTGGGAACCACCATGGGCTAGGAACCACCACGGTCGGGATGGTCACTGACGGACGTACGGCCATCTTTGAAACATTTCCACCACTCAAATGTCTTACAGGGCTGAGCGTCTCACCACCGTACCGTGCTTGAAGTCTTCTGTAGATCTCCGCGGGTTTTACCCCTTCGTTCACAAGAAACGTCATCACCACACGCTGTTCCATGCACGCACTAACACTGGTGTCTGCCATCTTGATTCCCATTCTGGGAACCACCATGGGCTGGGAACCACCATGGCCGGGATGGTCACTGACGGACGTACGGCCATCTTTGAAACATTTCCACCACTCAAATGTCTTACAGGGCTGAGCGTCTCACCACCGTACCGTGCTTGAAGTCTTCTGTAGATCTCCGCGGGTTTTACCCCTTCGTTCACAAGAAACGTCATCACCACACGCTGTTCCATGCACGCACTAACACTGGTGTCTGCCATCTTGATTCCCATTCTGGGAACCACCATGGGCTGGGAACCACCATGGCCGGGGATGGGCACTGACGGACGTATAGTCATCGTTGAAACATTTCCACCACTCAAATGTCTTACAGGGCTGAGCGTCTCATCACCGTACCGTGCTTGAAGTCTTCTGTAGATCTCTGCAGATTTTACACCTTCGTTCACAAGAAACCTCATCACCATACGCTGTTCCATGCACGCACTAACACTGGTGTCTGCCATCTTGATTACCGGTCTCTGGACTGTCCCGCGACACGTGCGCCGCCTATTAGTAATAGGACACACTTGCCAATTACTACTACGTGTAGTACCGCCACGCTAGCCCCCAAGTCCCAGTTTGACTTGAACGCCCCTCGTATTTACTTGTTTTAAACTTTTTTTTACATTTCTCCAGTTACTTCCTGGTTTCTGTCCTAGGCTAAAATTTTATCATACATCCAATGAGTCTTCATGGGGGAAGGGGCTTTCTCAGCTAAGCACACCCTCCTGCCTGCATATCTGAGCTAAGGGCAGATGGATTCAAGGAAGTAAATGCTACATGAGTAATCTGCCATTACTCAAGATGGCAGCGGTTAGAACTTCTAGAGGGGGGTGTTTTTAAAAGTGCTTTCTCAATAAAAAAAAAAGCATGGAGACAGGGATGGATGGAGGAGTTTGTTCAAAACGAATGAAATCGCATTTTCAGTTTGTGGTGCTCAGATATGGGTTAGGTCTACTTTGATGACTTTGGTGCATGAAAGGGTTGACGGTCCTGAATAAATAAGATCGGATGAAACAAATGGGTCCAAGGCCTAGATTCATTTGTTTTAGGAAAGTCGAATACATTATAATGTGTGTGATGCCCTCATATTACGGCAGATTAATCATTTAACCATTTTTTTATTTATTCATATCATTTAATAAAAAGTGAACCTCAAAAAGCTCTATGAAAAGAGATTTCTCTTCCGATAAAAAGGAGTTTCTTTTATTATACCATTTAGGAGCTGTTCTACCTGGGATCTATGAGTGTCTATGACCCTAAGGGCTCCATGTACACTGCGGCTGATAAACTCACGTTTAGGAGCTTTTCTGCGTTTTTTTCAGCAGCCCCTGAACTCTCCCTAATGTCCTCCTATGTGTCCATGTACACGGCCGATGACAGATCTGAGTACCGGCCCCGTTGCCAGTACCATGTGACCTGCTGTGACCAATCACAGCAGGTCACATGACAGTTGTATACAATGGATGGCTTCATTCATGCCATCCATTGTATAATAGTGTGCCTAGCTGTGAATGGTCACAGCGATCACATGCACATGTCATGTGATTAGTTGTGGCCAAATCACAGCTAAGCAAAAAAAAAAAAAAACCCTGAATGAATCGATGTCATTCAGGTAAATGCTTGCTTATAGCAAAGTAATTCTTTGCTATAAGCAAATTGTGTAAAAAAAGAAATACTGATCACTTCCCCAAAGTAGTACAATGTTACTATGGTAACATTGTACTACTTTGGTCATAGTGAAATATGAAAAAAAATCTTAAAAAAAATAAAAAAAAGTAATAAAAATTAAAAATAATAAAAAAATAAAAAAAAATGTAATTTTTTTTTTCTTTTTCATACTGTCACCAGTCCCTGATCACCGCCATGCCAATTATATGATGGCGCTGTACTGCACTGGTGACAGTATGTAAAAAAAAAATTGTGAAAATTATTTTTTTAATTTTCTAATTTTCCGAAAAAATTCTGACAAATAAAATACAACTTCAAAAAACTCGCCATGCCTCTTATGAAGTACGTCGGACTGTCTACTTTGCAAAAAGGGGTCATTTGGGGGATATCTGTACTGTCCTGACATTTGGGGGTATCTGTACTGTCCTGACATTTGGGGGATATCTGTACTGTCCTGACATTTGGGGGATATCTGTACTGTCCTGACATTTGGGGGATATCTGTACTGTTCTGACATTTGGGGGATATCTGTACTGTCCTGACATTTGGGGGATATCTGTACTGTTCTGACATTTGGGGGATATCTGTCCTGTTCTGACATTTGGGGGATATCTGTACTGTTCTGACATTTGGGGGATATCTGTCCTGTCCTGACATTTGGGGGATATCTGTACTGACATTTGGGGGATATCTGTACTGTCCTGACAGTTGGGGGATATCTGTACCGTCCTGACATTTGGGGGATATCTGTACTGTCCTGACATTTGGGGGGTATCTGTACTGTCCTGACATTTGGGGGATGTCTGTACTGTCCTGACATTTGGGGGGTATCTGTACTGTCCTGACATTTGGGGGATGTCTGTACTGTCCTGACATTTGGGGGGTATCTGTACTGTTCTGACATTCTTGCACCTCAAGAAATTAGATTGGCCGTCAGTACTTCAGGATTGATCAATAATCAGATCTATACCATAGTTTGTGAACTCTATAACTTTCCTACAAACTAAAAAATACATCCTAATTTGGGTTATTTTTACCAAAGACATGTAGTAGAATACATCTCGGCCTAAATTTATGAAGAACAATTATTTATTTGCAAACTTTTATAACAGAAACAAAGAAAAACGTGGTCAACGACTTATAGCGGGACTGCGGCAGGTATTTTGACACTGGGGAAAACTGACTTGGTGTCACTGACGTCCCCAGTGACACCAATACAGTGATCAGTGCTAAAAAAAGGACTGACAGTGTAGTAATGGCACTGGGCAGGAAGAGGTGAACATGAGGGGCGATCAAAGGGTTAACTGTGTGCTGTTTTACTTGTGTCTGTGCTTTACACTGTAATCACACTGCTTTGGAGGGCTGTGCTGTGCAGAGCCATCCAAAGCAGTGTGCATGAAGTGACACAGAGAACTGTATTAATTACATACAGTTCTTCTCCCCATCGGAGATGCTCGGCAATCACTGGGCGCCGGAGGGGAATCACCGACCAGGACCCGGTAATTGACAGCCACAGCCGTGAATGGCGGCACGGGTAGGATATGACCAGGGGCGGACTGATAACTCATGGGGCCCCTGGGCAATAGGGGATCATGGGGCCCCTGTGTCCTTGCCCAAACTCAAGAAAAGCCTATGAAAAAGGTACCAGGGGCATCTCATGAGGCCCCCTACTGACCCCGGGCCCTCGTGCACTGCCCAAGTTTCCAAATGGTAAGTCCGCCCCTGGACGTGACCCTTAACCAGAAATGCAAAATCAAATATATCTGCTATAGGGCGGTCAGGAAGCGGTTAAAGTGGTTGTAAACCCTTAGATATACCCATTAAAGTGACTGGCTTCAGGTGATGCACAGAGATAAAACAAATCCTCCTACATGAGTTGTACCTGTTTATCTACCATCTGTCCCCCTACATCCATTCAAAGTGCAGAATTTACACAGGATCTCTCAGCTCTGGAAAGCAGGAGGAGGGGAGCGGAAGTTACATCAGTGAGGAGAGGAGAGCTCTGAGAGATGATTAGAGCAAAGGGACACGCCCCCTTCACACAAGACACAGGAACAGAGCTGGGGCTGTCAATCTGCTGGAGGTCCCTCCCAGTCACCATTTTTCTCTTGGTGTCAGGAATATTCATCAGAAAGGACTTGTGATCCTAGCATAGGAACGAAGCAGCAGACAGAAATTACACTTATTGCTCTGGATTGAGACAGGTACACACTATAGAGGGATATGCTTTGTTCATATTTCATGCCTGAAGTTTACAACCACTTTAAAGCATTCCTCATTCACCTCTGTAGTAGAAGGACTGTTTTATACAATCACATTCAAATGTTTTTGTTGTTTAATCTAGGTATTAGTGTAGATCCCCTAATGAAGTCACATGGAGTGGACGCAACACGTTGGGTGGAGCTGGGTGATCTCTCTACTTTCTGGATACTGGATGTACACTGCTGATCATGAGCATTACAGTAGACTGCGGTATTGCAGTCTCCGTTTTCATATGCAAACCTGATCCTTAATTATATGAGTGCATTGTTTAACAAAAAAAAAAGTACTTTTTTGGAATTTACTGCATCAGAGGTTTTTGAGTAACAATTTGGTGAAAGCGCCTATGGAACCAATATCACATAAAAGACTTGCATTCCGGAGACAGTAAACAGTCCTTGAGCTTGGTTTTTTAGGTTTTATTAGGGATATTGAACTTGGATGGGGTTGAGGGGTGTATGAGACGCCCAAGGGAACTG
The DNA here is from genome assembly GCF_062004578.1 of Staurois parvus. Classification (NCBI taxonomy): domain Eukaryota; kingdom Metazoa; phylum Chordata; class Amphibia; order Anura; family Ranidae; genus Staurois; species Staurois parvus. Next base: position 135,222 of record NW_028319680.1, on the reverse strand, counting down.
CAATTCAGGACAACTCCGTACAACTATATGCAAGTCTCTATGCAGCAAAAAGGGATTTCTTCCTGGAGAGCTCTCCAGCCTCTCCTGATGTACCACCCTAGACCCCAGATATATCCTCTCCTCATCCAGCTGTCCTGGGTGAATCGCTGGGCAAGGGGACCCAGAATTGGTCACTTTAGATCAAACAGTTCCCAGATGGGACTAGTCAGGTTTCCCACCCGAATGCTTTCCCCCTTATCCAGCCCAGGGCATGCAAGAGAACTCGCTCCTCCTCTCCTGTGAGCTTAATGGGTTGGTGGCTGCTTTCAGGCCTTCTGCTGGGCTGGCTCCTTCCATGCTGCACAGGTGGTCCTCTCTCAAGGGGCTCCTGAGGTTGAGTGTTCCTCTTTTCCAGGAACTTTGCCTGGAGGTAGGTCTCTTGCGACTGGGCCCCCTCCCAGGCCTCTGCATCTCAGCCTCTCACTTCATCTTCCATCCAAACTCTCCTGCTACTGAGCAGGTTCAGCCACTTTTAAGGGCTGTCCTGACAACATGCCAAGCCTCCTGCCTGGGAATTGGCAGGATCCCTCAAGTGTGCAGGCCAGCTCCTCCTCACCCCCACCCACTGTGTTTTAAAGACTTCTCCAAGTCTGTAGATCCAGGGGAGATATTAGTGATCTGATCTGCAGGGCCTCTCAGCCCTGACCCAAATTTGACCCTGCTGACTATTCCCAGGCAGCTGCTCAGCCTTACTGACTAAAAATTTGCCTCTAGCTCCCCCTGGCTATCTAGAGGGGTGCTACATCAGTAAGCCGCAGGGCTGAGTAGGCCGGACAATCTAGGCCTTAGTGTGAGTAATGGTGAAACAAAGTGTGCTGAACTCAACTGAGAAGAAGACAACTGAACTCAACAATGTCACTTCCAACTGGTAATGAAATGAGTATGGGACTTTCTCACCCAGACAATCTAGGTCCTAGCAGGGGGGGCCCCCGTGTTCTCCTGGTTCCTTTGTTGGAAAAGTGATGCAGATGACAGTGCTCTGATCCACCTGCCTACAGGATGGTCCATCCTACTTGTCAGTGATGCCAGTTAATTCTTCTCTCTCTGTGGTCCGACCCAGCCTGGATCTCCAGTGTCCCGCACAGCCTTCTCCACACACTCTCCGGCACTCACCATCCACCTCCTGCCTTCTGGTTCCCGGGCTTCTATATTCATATGCTCCCACCCCTTAGCCAGCTCCTCTGGGAAATGTAGTCTGTTCAGGTGTTATCTAAACAGCAAAATCCTGCTGACAGCCAACAAGTCCAACAAGGCTTTTCTTCAATAGAGTCTGCACCACTGAACCGTGGAACACTGCCATCTTGTGTTCATCTAACATCCTGCAACCAGTATCACTGCAGGGTGTTACATCACCTTGTAATGTGGGGCTCACGTGTTGTGGCTGCAGTTGGAGTGTCATGGGTCATGGATCCCCCTATGTCCATGCATTCATTCACCTAGCTTGTCTTTATTCACCAAAAGGTACAAGATAACTTCCTGTTCTGGGTCACACGATGTCCAATGCATGCATGGTCATCTGCTATGAGTTGCATCACAAATGTGGGAGTGCTCATTTAACCACTTCCAGTCCGGACACTTTTACCCCCTTCCTGCCCAGGCCAATTTTCAGCTTTCAGCGCTATCACACTTTGAATGACAATTGCGCGGTCATGCAACACTGTACCCATATGAATTTTTTAGCATTTTTTTGAGACAGATAAAACTTTATTTTTGTGGTATTTATTCACCGCTGGAATTTTAATTTTTTTTCATATAAATGAAAAAGTCTAAACATTTTGAAAAAAAAGTGTTTTTCTTATAAAAGTTTGCAAATAAATAATCTTTCTTCATAAATCTTTTATAATTTTTATAAAATTTTTTTTACATTTTTATATATTTTTTATATTATTATTTATGTTTTTTTTTAACATACTGTCACCCTATCAGTACAGTATCACCACAGTGACACTACTATTTGTGGAGGGTGATGAAGATTTTTTTTTACACTGATTGCTTTTACACCCATAAAGGCTATAAGAGGAATCATTTCTCCTTCTCTCTGGCTGCGTTCTTGCAGCCATTGATAAATACTGTGTGAGCTGTGATTGGTCACAGCTTGTCACATGGTACAAGGCTGTTGTGAATAGCCCTGTACCATGTGATCTCTGTGATCATTCACAGATTTCACACGTAGTAAGCAATGATGTCAAAAGTGACATCTTGCTTACTACTATTCTTGTGATTACTGATTGGCTAATCAGTGATCACATGATTGGGACCTCACACAGAGGTCCCGTACAATGATCGGTGTTCCGCTATGTCCGGAGGACACATTGGGCACCGGATTGTGGTGCTGTGCGCTCCCAGGGAGTGCGCACAAGCAGGGAAGCGGGGAGGACGTTTATAAATGGCCACCCACTCCTGCACTGCTCCCGTCCAGCCGTTTATATACATGGGCCGGACGGGAAGTGGTTAATAGAAAGGATTCCTGCTGCGTGGTCATCTGCAAATGTTTCTGTGAATGTTTGTGTCTGTGTCAGATCTAATTGCTGTTAGGCTCTCACCTGCAGAGCACTAGCCTGGGAGACCCAGGGATTGTGGGATTTGTCATTTCTTCACAGGAAGTGTCAGTTCTTACACTGCAGACAGAGGCTATGCAGTAACCTGCGCAGCGCCATTCCGCATTGCCTCATGTTTGAACACCAACAGAAACTTCTGACACAGGAAGGCGAAGATTTACTCTACCATAGGCTGTGTGTACACAGGGCAATAAATGACACCATGAAACGGCATGATCAATGCACAACTTATGCAGATAAAAAACAGTCTGACTAGTTGTTAGAGCAGGCTGTGATGACAAGCCAAAACACATTTCACTGCACACCTCCTGCATCAAGTGCGTTTCAGGTGGGCGACATGCATTGGAGGTGTGCAGTGCAATGTGTGATGGATTATCATCTCAGTCTGTTCAACAAACTAACCGGACTGTCAAGACGTCATTGGTCTGCGCCCCATTCAGTTTGGAAGCGGTGTGGAGCAGAAGCGGTTTTTGCCCCGAATAGGACTGCAGAGCGGAGGAGAAAACAATGAATTGGGCAGCACAGTGACTAAGTGGTTAGCACTTCCGCCTGGCAGTACTAGGGGTCGTTGGTTCGGATCCCAACCACGGCACCACCTGCCTGGAGCTTGCATGCTCTCCCTGTGCCTGCGTGGGTATTCCGGTTTCCTCCTACACTCCAAATACATGCCGGTAGGTGAATTGGCTCCTGTCTAAATTTTCCCTAGTATGTGTATGTATGAATGTGAGTTAGGGACCTTAGATTGTACCCCCCTTGAGGGTTAGGGACTGATGTGAATGTACAATATATATGTAAAGTGCTGCGTAAATTGATGGCGCTATATAAGTACCTGAAATAAATAAAATAAAATTTCAGATAGGTGGGATGTGTCTACATTGATTAACTCTAGACCAAAATGATGTCATATATCCTAGGAGTCTTCATGGATGGAGGAGGGGGGGGAGCTATCTCAGCTAAGCACGCCCTCCTGTCTGCATGTCTAAGCTAAGGGCAGATTATTATTATACAGGATTTATATATTATTATTATACAGGATTTATATATTATTATACAGGATTTATATATTATTATTATACAGGATTTATATATTATTATTATACAGGATTTATATATTATTATTATACAGGATTTATATAGCGCCAACAGTTCGCTCAAAACTTTACAATATAATGGGAGACAGTACACGAGACAATACAGTAACAATACAATACACGAGGGGATCGAGGGCCCTGCTCCTTGGAGCTTACAATCTAGGAGGGAGGGGATAGTGGTACAGGAGGAAATAGCTGTGGGGGATGGAGTGGTAGGAAGAGTGGAGGAGGTCGGCAGGTTAGCAGGGGGTGGGGTAGGTTTTCCTGAAGAGATGGGTTTTTTAGGGTGCACCTAAAGGAGAGGAGAGTAGGTGATAGTCTGATGGATTGGGATAGGGAGTTCCAGAGGATGGGGGAAGCCCTGGAGACGTCCTGGAGACGGGCATGGGAGGAGGAGACCAGGGAACTAGAGACTAGGAGGTCCTGTGAGGAGCGGAGAGTATGTTTTGGGTGGTATTTGGATATCAGGTCGGTGATGTAGTTTGGGGCAGAGTTATGAACGGCTTTGTACGTCAATGTTAGCATTTTGAAATATATCCGTTGGGCAATCGGAAGCCAGTGGAGGGATTGGCAGAGGGGGTGGAGCCAGTGGAGGGAATGACAGAGGGGGTGGAGAAAATGGAGGGAATGACAGAGGGGGGTGGAGCCAGTAGAGGGAATGACAGAGGGGGTGGGGCCAGTGGAGGGATAGGCAGAGGGGGGTGGAGCCAGTGGAGGGATAGGCAGAAGGGGGTGGCGGATACGAAGCGGTTAGTAAGGTGGATGAGTCTGGCCGCAGAATTCAGGATAGACTGAAGCGGGGATAGCCTGCGGTGAGGTAAGCCGATGAGGAGGGAGTTACAGTAGTCAAGTCGTGATATGATGAGGGAGTGAATGAGTTGCTTAGTAGTTTCTGAAGTTAGGAACGTGCGGATTTTGGAGATGCTGTGGAGGTGGAGTCACCATGAGTTTGTCAGCGATTGCACCTGGGGCTGGAAGGACAGATTGGAGTCTAGAATGACACCAAGTACTCTGACTTGCGGGGTGAGGCTGATGGTGGCGTTGTTGGTCGTGATGGAGAAGTCAGGGGGGCGCAGTCAGGGGGGGGGGGATACCAAGAAGTAAATTCTACATGGATCATCTGCCCTTATTTATGATGGCCGCTAGAAACGCTGGGGGGGTCTTCAAAGTATTTTTCAACAAAACAAAGCACTGAGACAAGGATGGAGGATGGATGGGGGAGTTTGCTATGAATACTAGAAATGAATTGAATAGCGTGTGCGGTTTGTGATGCTCAGATGCGGTGTAGTTCCCCTTTTAATGACTTCAACGCAGAAGGAAGGCAAGCTCTGAATTAGGGAAATGGGCTGTTTTGTATGTTAGCGAACACTTATAGCTACAAACAGCGTAGCAATAACTGCGGGAGGAACATGAGAGCCCAGCGGCGGGCGGAACGACTTTCTGTTTTTAGCAGCGCCTGAGGTTTTTTTTTTTTTTTCCCTGTAAAATTGCAAGCTTTTTATCACTTCCTATTCCCGAAAAAAGAAAAGTCTAAACAAATATTCCGTACCCCGTGCTGGCGTACAGTGTTGAGAGCTCTGACGTACAGTAAGGGGGTGTTGCTGGCGCTCTGCAGGGCACAGCAGAGCAATTAGCATACTTGACAAGCTGATTAGTGCATTCGTCCTCCCTGACCGAAACCTCTAAGTGTATTAGTGAGGTTCAAAAGTCGGACTGCGCTCACAGAATCAATGAATGGACCATATATAAATAGAATTAAGAAATCTCACGTATCTATACCGTTTTCTTTTTTTGTGAGAGAGGTGTGGGATCTTTAAAGAAGAATTCCTTGTATGGAAATTTTTACATCGTTTGGCCCAATGTAACTACAGTATGTATATATCGTACCTGCGGGATCCCTCTAGAAGCTGAAAATGACCGTATAGACACTGCTAGTGCAGTGATCTCCCATGCCAGAGCAGGAAGACTACATTGAAAAGTCTCATCGGTTAGATCATCCATGTCTGTGGTGCATTAACATGTTATTGGGGCAACCCAACTGGCAAGTCATTGTCTTGTAATTTAACCCCTTTCAGTCTGGACAATTTCACCCCCTTCCAGTCCGGACACTTTCACCCCCTTCCAGTCCGGACACTTTCAACCCCTTCCAGTCCGGACACTTTCACCTCCTTCCAGTCTGGACACTTTCACCCTCTTCCTGTCCGGAAACTTTCACCCCTCCCTGTCCAGACACTTTCACCCCCTTCTAGTCCGGACACTTTCCCCCCCTTCCAGTCCGGACACTTTCACCCCCTTCCAGTCCGGACACTTTCCCCCCTTCCAGTCCGGACACTTTCCCCCCCTTCCAGTCCGGACACTTTCCCCCCCTTCCAGTCCGGACACTTTCACCCCCTTCCAGTCCGGACACTTTCCCCCCTTCCAGTCCGGACACTTTCCCCCCCTTCCAGTCCGGACGCTTTCCCCCCCTTCCAGTCCGGACGCTTTCCCCCCCTTCCAGTCCGGACGCTTTCCCCCCCTTCCTGTCCGGACGCTTTCCCCCCATTCCAGTCCGGATGCTTCCCCCCCTTTCAGTCCGGACACTTTCCCCCCCTTCCAGTCCGGACACTTTCCCCCCCTTCCAGTCTGGACACTTTCCCCCCCCTTCCAGTCCGGACACTTTCCACCCTTTTCAGTCTGGACACTTCCCCCCCCCTTCCAGTCCGGACACTTTCCCCCTCCTTCCAGTCCGGACACTTTCCCCCCCTTCCTGTCCAGGCCAATTTTCAGCTTTCAGCCCTATCACACTTTGAATGACAATTGCGCGGTCATGCAACACTGTACCCATATGAATTTTTTTCAGCATTTTTATGAGACAGATACAACTTTATTTTGGTGGTATTTATTCACCACTGGGATTTTTTTTTTTTTTTGCTATATAAATGAAAGTCCAAAAAATGTTGAAAAAATTGTTTTTCTTATAAAATTTTGCAAATAAATAAACTTTCTTCATAAATCTTGGCCAAAATGTATTCAGCTATCTTTTTAGTAAAAAAAAATAACACAAATTAGTTTATAACCAAAAATTATAGTTTTTTTACATTTTTATTTTATATTATATTATTTATGTTTTTTTTAAGATACTGTCACCCTAGCAGTACAGTATCACCACAGTGACACTACTACTTGTGGGGGGTGATGAAGATTTTTTTTTTTTTTACATTGATTGCTTTTACACCCATAAAGGCTGTAAAAGCAATCATTTCTCCTTCCCTCTGGCTGCGTTCCTGCAGCCATTGAGAAATACTGTGTGAGCTGTGATTGGTCACAGCTTGTCACATGGCACAAGGCTGTTTTGAATAGCCTTGTACCATGTGATCTCAGATTTCACAAGTAGTAAGCAATGATGTCAGAAGTGACATTTTGCTTACACCTATTCATGTGATCACTGATTGTCCAATCCCAACCCCGGGATTGAGACTGGCTGGCCTCGTGCAGAGACGTAGGTCCTGTGTGGTAGCTGGGTCCCTTGGTGATGAGTGCTGACAGTGGGCGGGGGGGGGGGGGGTTTGGGGGGTGTACGTGGCATGACATTTGTATTGTACCGTATGCTTGATCTGTATTTGTATTACATCATTGTATGTTGTACGGAGGGCCTGTTGTAGGTCTGTTATCTCTTCTCTGTGTTTTTGTCTTCATAATTGCTTTATCCTTTGTCATGAAAATCTTTAATAAAGACAGATTATACAAAAAAACGAATGTCCACCGCAGTCCCGCTAAAAGTCGCTGATCGCCACCATTACTAATAGAAAAAAAAATCCCAGTATCTTTCCCGCCATTTGCAGATGCTATAACTTTCATGTAAACCAATTAATTTACACGTATTGGGATTTTTTTTTCAGCAAAGACACGGAGCAGAATACATTTTGGCCGAAATTTATGAAGAAATTTGATTTTTTTGTACTGGACATTTTTAATAGGAAAAAGTCCAAAATATTGTAATTTTCTCAAAGTTGTTGGTCTTTTTTTTTTATAGCGCAAAAAATAAAAAACACAGAGGTGATCAAATACCACAGAAAGAAAGCTCAATTTGTGGGAAAGAAAGGATGGACATTTCATTTGGGTGCAGTGTTGCACGACCGCGCAATTGCCAGTTAAAGTAACGTAGCGCCATAATGCAAAAAATGGCCTGGTCAGGAAGGGCAGGAAATCCTCAGGAGGGCGAGGGGTTAATGTGATCAGTTTTAAAGGGAGGGGGTGGCAACCCTACATCAGGATGACAATGACTTGGCAGTTGGGTTGCCCCAATTATTGTTATTTTTATTATCATACAGGATTTATATATTATTATTATTATACAGGATTTATGGCGCCAACAGTTTGCTCAGCACTTTACAATATAACGGGAGACAATACAGCAACAATACAGTTCAATACAAGAGGGATAGGAGGGCCCTGATCCTGGGAGCTTACAATATAGGAGGGAGGGGCTAGTGGTACAAAAGGTAATAACTGTGGGGGATGGACTGGTAGGAAGAGTAGAAGATTCCATTATTAGCTGAAGGCAGGATAGGCTTCCCTGAAGAGAGAGGTTTTCAGAGATCACCTAAAAGTGGGCAGAGTAGGCGATAGTCTGATAAATTGGGGTAGAGAGCTCCAGAGGATGGGGAGGCTCTGGAGAAGTCCTGGAGACAAGCATGGGAGGAGGAGACAAGGGAGCTAGAGAGCAGGAGATTGTGCGAGGAGCGGAGAGGAGATATTTGGAGACAAGATTGGTGATGTAATTTGGGGCGGAGTTATAAATGTTATTGTTAATGTTTTGAATTTTATCCGTTGGGCACTGAGTGGAGGTCAGGGGAGGGATTGGCAGAGAGGGATGGAGGACACTGAGTGGAGGCCAGTGGAGGGATTGGCAGAGAGGGGTGGAGGACACTGAGTGGAGGCCAGTGGAGGGATTGGCAGAGAGGGGTGGAGGACACTGAATGGAGGCCAGTGGAGGGATTGGCAGAGAGGGGTGGAGGACACTGAATGGAGGCCAGTGGAGGGATTGGCAGAGAGGGGTGGAGGACACTGAGTGGAGGCCAGTGGAGGGATTGGCAGAGAGGGGTGGAGGACGCTGAGTGGAGGCCAGTGGAGGGATTGGCAGAGAGGGGTGGAGGACGCTGAGTGAAGGCCAGTGGAGGGATTGGCAGAGAGGGGTGGAGGACGCTGAGTGAAGGCCAGTGGAGGGATTGGCAGAGGGGGTGGAGGACGCTGAGTGGAGGTCAGTGGAGGGATTGGCAGAGAGGGGTGGAGGACGCTGAGTGGAGGCCAGTGGAGGGATTGGCAGAGAGGGGTGGAGGACACTGAGTGGAGGCCAGTGGAGGGATTGGCAGAGAGGGGTGGAGGACACTGAATGGAGGCCAGTGGAGGGATTGGCAGAGAGGGGTAGAGGACACTGAATGGAGGTCAGTGGAGGGATTGGCAGAGAGGGGTGGAGGACACTGATTGTAGGCCAGTGGAGGGATTGGCAGAGAGGGGTGGAGGACATTGAATGGAGGTCAGTGGAGGGATTGGCAGAGAGGGGTGGAGGACGCTGAGTGGAGGTCAGTGGAGGGATTGGCAGAGAAGGGTGGAGGACGCTGAGTGGAGGTCAGTGGAGGGATTGGCAGAGAGGGGTGGAGGACGCTGAGTGGAGGTCAGTGGAGGGATTGGCAGAGAGGGATGGAGGACACTGAGTGGAGGCCAGTGGAGGGATTGGCAGAGAGGGGTGGAGGACACTGACTGGAGGTCAGTGGAAGGATTGGCAGAGAGGGGTGGAGGACACTGAGTGAAGGCCAGTGGAGGGATTGGCAGAGAGGGGTGGAGGACGCTGAGTGGAGGTCAGTGGAGGGATTGGCAGAGAGGGGTGGATGACACTGAGTGGAGGCCAGTGGAGGGATTGGCAGAGAGGGGTGGAGGACACTGAGTGGAGGCCAGTGGAGGGATTGGCAGAGAGGGGGGGAGGACACTGAGTGGAGGCCAGTGGAGGGATTGGCAGAGAGGGGTAGAGGACACTGAATGGAGGTCAGTGGAGGGATTGGCAGAGAGGGGTGGAGGACACTGATTGTAGGCCAGTGGAGGGATTGGCAGAGAGGGGTGGAGGACATTGAATGGAGGTCAGTGGAGGGATTGGCAGAGAGGGGTGGAGGACGCTGAGTGGAGGTCAGTGGAGGGATTGGCAGAGAGGGGTGGAGGACACTGAATGGAGGCCAGTGGAGGGATTGGCAGAGAGGGGTGGAGGTCACTGAATGGAGGCCAGTGGAGGGATTGGCAGAGAGGGGTGGAGGACACTGAGTGGAGGCCAGTGGAGGGATTGGCAGAGAGGGGTAGAGGACACTGAATGGAGGTCAGTGGAGGGATTGGCAGAGAGGGGTGGAGGACACTGATTGTAGGCCAGTGGAGGGATTGGCAGAGAGGGGTGGAGGACATTGAATGGAGGTCAGTGGAGGGATTGGCAGAGAGGGGTGGAGGACGCTGAGTGGAGGTCAGTGGAGGGATTGGCAGAGAAGGGTGGAAGACGCTGAGTGGAGGTCAGTGGAGGGATTGGCAGAGAGGGGTGGAGGACGCTGAGTGGAGGTCAGTGGAGGGATTGGCAGAGAGGGATGGAGGACACTGAGTGGAGGCCAGTGGAGGGATTGGCAGAGAGGGGTGGAGGACACTGACTGGAGGTCAGTGGAAGGATTGGCAGAGAGGGGTGGAGGACACTGAGTGAAGGCCAGTGGAGGGATTGGCAGAGAGGGGTGGAGGACGCTGAGTGGAGGTCAGTGGAGGGATTGGCAGAGAGGGGTGGAGGACGCTGAGTGGAGGCCAGTGGAGGGATTGGCAGAGAGGGGTGGAGGACACTGAGTGGAGGCCAGTGGAGGGATTGGCAGAGAGGGGTGGAGGACACTGAATGGAGGTAAGTGGAGGGATTGGCAGAGAGGGGTGGATGACACTGAGTGGAGGCCAGTGGAGGGATTGGCAGAGAGGGGTGGAGGACACTGAGTGGAGGCCAGTGGAGGGATTGGCAGAGAGGGGGGGAGGACACTGAGTGGAGGCCAGTGGAGGGATTGGCAGAGAGGGGTAGAGGACACTGAATGGAGGTCAGTGGAGGGATTGGCAGAGAGGGGTGGAGGACACTGATTGTAGGCCAGTGGAGGGATTGGCAGAGAGGGGTGGAGGACATTGAATGGAGGTCAGTGGAGGGATTGGCAGAGAGGGGTGGAGGACGCTGAGTGGAGGTCAGTGGAGGGATTGGCAGAGAAGGGTGGAGGACGCTGAGTGGAGGTCAGTGGAGGGATTGGCAGAGAGGGGTGGAGGACGCTGAGTGGAGGTCAGTGGAGGGATTGGCAGAGAGGGATGGAGGACACTGAGTGGAGGCCAGTGGAGGGATTGGCAGAGAGGGGTGGAGGACACTGACTGGAGGTCAGTGGAAGGATTGGCAGAGAGGGGTGGAGGACACTGAGTGAAGGCCAGTGGAGGGATTGGCAGAGAGGGGTGGAGGACGCTGAGTGGAGGTCAGTGGAGGGATTGGCAGAGAGGGGTGGAGGACACTGAGTGGAGGCCAGTGGAGGGATTGGCAGAGAGGGGTGGAGGACACTGAATGGAGGTCAGTGGAGGGATTGGCAGAGAGGGGTGGATGACACTGAGTGGAGGCCAGTGGAGGGATTGGCAGAGAGGGGTGGAGGACACTGAGTGGAGGCCAGTGGAGGGATTGGCAGAGAGGGGTGGAGGACACTGAGTGGAGGCCAGTGGAGGGATTGGCAGAGAGGGGTAGAGGACACTGAATGGAGGTCAGTGGAGGGATTGGCAGAGAGGGGTGGAGGACACTGATTGGAGGCCAGTGGAGGGATTGGCAGAGAGGGGTGGAGGACATTGAATGGAGGTCAGTGGAGGGATTGGCAGAGAGGGGTGGAGGACACTGAGTGGAGGTCAGTGGAGGGATTGGCAGAGAAGGGTGGAGGACACTGAGTGGAGGCCAGTGGAGGGATTGGCAGAGAGGGGTGGAGGACATTGAATGGAGGTCAGTGGAGGGATTGGCAGAGAGGGGTGGAGGACATTGAATGGAGGTCAGTGGAGGGATTGGCAGAGAGGGGCGGAGGACACTGAGTGGAGGTCAGTGGAGGGATTGGCAGAGAGGGGTGGAGGACACTGAGTGGAGGTCAGTGGAGGGATTGCCAGAGAGGGGTGGAGAGCCAGTGGAGGGATTGGCAGAGAGAGGTGGAGGACACTGAGTGGAGGCCAGTGGAGGGATTGGCAGAGAGGGGTGGAGAGCCAGTGGAGGGATTGGCAGAGAGAGGTGGAGGACACTGAGTGGAGGCCAGTGGAGGGATTGCCAGAGAGGGGTGGAGAGCCAGTGGAGGGATTGGCAGAGAGGGGTGGAGGACACTGAGTGGAGGCCAGTGGAGGGATTGGCAGAGAGGGTTGGAGAGCCAGTGGAGGGATTGGCAGAGGGGGTGGAGGACACTGAGTGGAGGCCAGTGGAGGGATTGGCAGAGAGGGATGGAGGACACAGAGAGGAGGCCAGTGGAGGGATTGGCAGAGAGGGGTGGAGTACACCGAGTTGAGGCCAGTGGAGGGATTGGCAGAGAGGGGTGGAGGACACCGAGTGGAGGCCAGTGGAGGGATTGGCAGAGGGGGTGGAGGACACTGAGTGGAGGTCAGTGGAGGGATTGGCAGAGGGGGGTGGAGGACACTGAGTGGAGGCCAGTGGAGGGAATGGCAGAGAGGGGTGGAGAGCCAGTGGAGGGATTGGCAGAGAGGGGTGGAGGACACTGAGTGGAGGCCAGTGGAGGGATTGGCAGAGGGGGTGGAGGACACTGAGTGGAGGTCAGTGGAGGGATTGGCACAGAGGGGTGGAGGACACTGAGTGGAGGCCAGTGGAGGGATTGGCAGAGAGGAGTGGAGGACATTGAATGGAGGTCAGTGGAGGGATTGGCAGATCCATATACATGAGTGATCCACCCGATCAGACTTTGTAGTAATCTTTCTGGTCCATGACCGTGCCTTTGGCCAGCACTAGCTCTCCTTTTGTATTCAAATATAGTTACATAGTTAGTCTGGCTGAAAAAAGACAAAAGTCCATCCAGTTCAACCATCAAAAAAAAAAATATTAAATATTGTTTTGTAATTTGTAAAAGTTTAATAAATTATTGAAATAAAAAAAAAAAATTCTATCCAAAAGGAAAATTTGGAAAGGTAAGAAAGCGATGATGAGAAATGACTTGCGGATTACGCAGTGTTTCTGTTCTTTTACCTTTTTTGTCTTTTTTGTCTCAGAATTTCTTCGTAACCCTAAAATTTGAAGTTAATGCTGATGCAAGCGTTGCTATTTTCCCATCACCGTGTAATCCGGCCCGGCTTCGCGGAGACCCCTCGGTGAGCTCCCTGAACACCGGCAATCAATAAAGTTAATTAGTAGTGATTAATGGAGCAGCATTAATTGTTGACTCCTAGAATTACCAGAGAGGATGAACACGGAGGGAAGAGTTAAACCTCGGAGTGCTGACGAGTTCACTTGCTGAGCAGAGAAAGGTTAACTCCATATCTGCCCATGGAAAGGTCTGCAATACAGATGAGAAAGTCGGCTTGTAGCTGCGCATCAGGTACAGAACAGGGGCAGACTGACAACTCATGGGGCCCCCGGGCAATAGGGGATCATGGGGCCCCTGTGTCCTCGCCCACACTCAAACCACACCCAAAAAAGCCTATGAAAGGTACCAGGGGCATCTCATGGGGCCCCCTGCTTACCCAGGGCCCTTGGGCAGTGCCTAAGTGTTCGAATGGTCAGTCCGCCCCTAGTACAGAATATCACATCCCGGCCATGTTGGTATTAGTAGTCCTTCAAACTTTAGGAGGGCCAGACTGTGGCCAGCAGGAGTAGAAAACGTCTTGGTGTTAGTGGGAGTTAAGTGTCCCATCTTTGTTGTCAGTGGGAGGAATAGGGCCCCATCGTTGGTGTCAGTGGGAGGAATAGTGCCCCATCGTTGGTGTCAGTGGGAGGAATAGTGCCCCATCATTGGTGTCAGTGGGAGGAATAGTGCCCCATCGTTGGTGTCAGTGGGAGGAATAGTGCCCCATCATTGGTGTCAGTGGGGGGAATAGTGCCCTATCATTGGTATCAGTGGGAGGAATAGTGCCCCATTGTTGGTGTCAGTGGGTGGAATAGTGCACTATTGTTGGTGTCAGTGGGAGGAATAGTGCCCCATCATTGATGTCAGTGGGAGGAATAGTGCCCCATCATTGGTGTCAGTGGGAGGAATAGTGTGCTATTGTTGGTAAACTTTATAAATGAAGGGCCAGTTTACTGTCCTTCAAACATTCGGAGGGCCCATCTTTGTTGTCAGTGGGAGGAATAGTGCCTCATCATTGGTGTCAGTGGGAGGAATAGTACCCTGTTGTTGGTGTCAGTGGGAGGAATAGTGGCCCATCGTTGGTGTCAGTGGGAGGAATAGTACCCCATCATTGATATCAGTGGGAGGAATAGTGCCCCATCATTGGTGTCAGTGGGAGGAATAGTGCCCCATCATTGGTGCCAGTGGGAGGAATAGTGCCCCATCATTGGTATCAGTGGGAGGAATAGTGCCCCATCATTGGTGCCAGTGGGAGGAATAGTGCCCCATCATTGGTATCAGTGGGAGGAATAGTGTCCCATCATTGGTGTCAGTGGGAGGAATAGTGCCCCATCATTGGTATCAGTGGGAGGAATAGTGCCCCATCATTGGTGCCAGTGGGAGGAATAGTGCCCCATCATTGGTATCAGTGGGAGGAATAGTGCCCCATCATTGGTGTCAGTGGGAGGAATAGTGCCCCATCATTGGTATCAGTGGGAGTAAGAGTGTTCCATCATTGGTGTCAGTGGGAGGAATAGTACCACATTGTTGGTGTCAGTGGCAGGAACTATGCCCCACTGTTGCTGACAGTGGGGGCAATAATGGCCCAAGAGCCAGAAAAAAGCAAGCTAAGGGGCACACTTGGCCCCAGAACCACAGTTTGGAGACCACTGCCCTAGAGAATAAAATAGTGGCATTTCCTATTTTGTCTCACACAATATTGGAGCAACAGTTTATGAAAGGCAAAATTTCAGTGACAAAAAGTCACTAAAGTTAATTTTAGGGCACACAAATGCAATAAATGACCCAATTTCTTGGTAAAATATAAATGACGAGGTTGTACTGAGTAAATCGATACCAAACATGTCAAGGCTTACAATTGCATGTGCTTCTGAAACTGTGACAGACTTTGGTACCCATAGATAATGCTTTAAAAGTCCCTAATGGTCATCGGTTTGAAGGTTTTTTTTACCTTCATGCATTCTAAATATGAAGGTAAAAAAAGACCTTCTGTGTGCAGCAGTGCCCCCAGCCCCCTCCATACTTACCTGAGCCCCAATTTGATCCAGCGGTGTGCAAGATTGCCTTGGCTGGCCTGGGTCTCTGCCTCCTCATTGGCAGAGACAACAAGCGGGAGCCATTGCTTCCCATTGCTGTCAATCACAGCCAGTCAGCCCATGAGGAGAGAGAGGGGGTAGGACCAAGCCATGGCTCTGTGTGTGAATGGACACACAGAGCAACTGCTCAGAAACATGCCAGCTCGGGTGCCCCCATAGCAAGCTTCTTGCTATGGGGGCACCCGACAGAAGGAGCAAGGAACGCTGGCCGGGGACCCGAGAAGACGAGGATCCAGGCTGCTCTGCGCCAAACCACAACACAGTGCAGGTAAGTATACCATGTTTGTTATTTTTTTTTTTTTAAATGAACCTTTAGTATCGCTGTAACAGTGAATTATGAGCCTAGAGTTATTGCTCTCATGCTGGCAGTAAGTTACATGTGTAGCGCATTCGATGTTTTCACATATAGGCCCCCCCCAATTACCGTGTAGCTCCCACCTGCAGAGCACTAGACCAACAGACCCAGGGATTGTGGGACATGTAGTTTCTCCACCACAGACAGAGGTCATGTAAAAACCTGTGCAGTGCCGCATCCCTCATGTTTGAAAACAAACAGAAACTTATTGCACTGGAATGTGAAGATTTACTGTACTATAGGCTGTGTGTACAGAGCAACAAATGACACCATGAAATATGTCATATGACATCCTCCCAGAACGCGCTCTACTGTGTGCCCCCAGGGGTCCACACCCGGCGATCTCCTATGGACACAGCTGATCACGTGATATGGTAAAAGGCCAATCACAGCTGCCTTTTACCACGTGATCAGCCGTGTCCAATGAAACACAGATCACTGGGAAATGCAATTGCCGGTTATCGGCTGTACTTTTCTCACGCTGTTACAGGCAGTTGTTAGAGCGGGGATCGGCACCGGTCATCAGGACACTGATGATCAGTGCCCTGATGACCGGTGCCCAGCAGTGCCACCCACCAGTGCCCATCAGTGCCGTCCAGCAGTGCCTCCCACCTGTGCCCAGCAGTGCCTCCTACCTGTGCCCAGCAGTGCAGCCCAGCAGTGCCACCCATCAGTGCCCAGCAGTGCCACCCATCAGTGCCGCCCAGCAGTGCAGCCCATCAGTGCCGCCCATCAGTGCCAGCTCATCAGTGCCAGCTCATCAGTGCCAGCTCATCAGTGCCACCTATCAGTGCCACCTATCAGTGCCACCTATCAGTGCAGCCTCATCAATGCACATCAGTGAAGGAGAAAAATTTGCTAAATTTTATAATAGAAACAAAGAAAAACTTTTGTTTTTCAAATTTTTTGCTCTGTTTTTGTTTATTGCGCAAAAAATAAATCCCCCAGCGGCGAGTAAATACCACCAAATGAAAGCTCTATTTGTGTGAAAAAAATGTCATATGGGTACAATGTTGCATGACCGCGCAATTGTCATTCAAAGTGCGATAGTGCTGAAAGCTGAAAATTGGCCTGGGCACATAGGGGGTAGAAGTGCCCGGAAGGTGAGGGGTTAAGGACTAAAATGTAAAAAGATTGTACTTGGCGGAAGTCGCCGTATTTACAGGTCAGTGTGCTGAGATTACTCATTAGGAGGTCAATGGGCTCAGACGCAGTTGTAATGCAATCAGGAATAAAACTATATTTACTACCGTACACAATATATATACAGTATATACAGGTGAAACTCAAAAAAATGTAAATCTGGTGCAAAAGTTGATTTCAGTGCAGCAACTTAAAAGGTGAAACTAATATATGAGACTCATTACATGCAAAGCAAGATAGTCCAAGCCGTGATTTGTCATCATTGTGATGATTATGGCTTACAGCTCATGGAAACCCCAAATCCACAATCTCAGAAAATGAGAATATTCCATGCAATCAATAAAACACGGATTGTACATAGAACAATATCGGACCTCTGAAAAGTAGAAGCTGCATATGTACTCAGTACTTGGTTTGGGCCCCTTTTGCAGCAATTACTGCCTCAATGCGGCGTGGCATGGAAGCTATCAGCCTGTGGCACTGCTGAGGTGTTATGGAAGACCAGGATGCTTCAATAGCGGCCTTCAGCTCTTCTGCATTGTTCGGTCTCATGTCTCTCATCTTTCCCTTGGCAATGCCCCATAGATTCTCTATGGGGTTCAGGTCAGGCGAGTTTGCTAGCCAATCAAGCACAGTAATCCCACGGTCATTGAACCAGGTTTTGGTGCTTTTGGCAGTGTGGGCGGTGCCAAGTCCTGCTGGAAAATGAAGTCAGCATCCCCATAAAGCTCGTCTGCGGAAGGAAGCATGAAGTGCTCCAAAATCTCCTGGTAGACGGCTGCGTTGACCCTGGACTTAATGAAGCACAGTGGACCAACACCATGGCTCCCCAAATCAACACAGACTGTGGAAACTTCACACTGGACTTCAAGCATCTTGCAGTGTGTGCCTCTCCATTCTTCCTCCATACTCGGGGTCCTTGTGCCTCTCCATTCTTCCTCCATACTCGGGGTCCTTGGGCCTCTCCATTCTTCCTCCATACTCGGGGTCCTTGTGCCTCTCCATTCTTCCTCCATACTCAGGGTACTTGGGCCTCTCCATTCTTCCTCCATACTCGGGGTCCTTGTGCCTCTCCATTCTTCCTCCATACTCGGGCTACTTGGTCCTCTCCATTCTTCCTCCATACTCGGGGTCCTTGGGCCTCTCCATTCTTCCTCCATACTCAGGTCCTTGTGCCTCTTCATTCTTCCTCCATACTCGGGGTCCTTGTGCCTCTCCATTCTTCCTCCATACTCTGGGTCCTTGTGCCTCTCCATTCTTCCTCCATACTCGGGGTCCTTGTGCCTCTCCATTCTTCCTCCATACTCGGGGTCCTTGTGCCTCTCCATTCTTCCTCCATACTCGGGGTCCTTGTGCCTCTCCATTCTTCCTCCATACTCGGGGTCCTTGTGCCTCTCCATTCTTCCTCCATACTCGGGGTCCTTCTGCCTCTCCATTCTTCCTCCATACTCGGTGTCCTTGTGCCTCTCCATTCTTCCTCCATACTCGGGGTCCTTGGGCCTCTCCATTCTTCCTCCATACTCGGGGTCCTTGGTTTCCAAATGAGATGCAAAAGTTGCTCTCATCAGAAAAGAGGACTTTGGACCACTGAGCAACAGACCAGGTCTGTTTTTCTTTAGCCCCGGTAAGACGCTTCTGACGTTGTTTGTTGTTCAGGAGCGTCTTGACAAGAGGAATACGACATTTGAAGCCCATGTCCAGGATCCGTCTGTGTGTGGTGGCTCTTGATGCACTGACTCCAGCCTCAGTCCACTCCTTGTGAAAGTCCCCAACACTTTTGAATGGCCTTCCTCTGACAATCCTCTCCAGGCTGCGGTCATCCCTGCTGCTTGTGCACCTTTTTCTTCCACACTTTTCCCTTCCACATACCTTTCTATTAATGTGCTTTGATACAGCACTTTGGGAACATCCAACTTCTTTTGCAATTACTTTTTGAGGCTTTCCCACCTTATGGAGGGTGTCAATGATGGTGTCAGGTCAGCAGTCTTTCCCATGATTGTGATTCCTACTGAACCAGACTGAGAGACCATTTAAAGGCTCAGGAACCCTTTGCAGGTGTTATGGCTTAATGAGCTGATTAGAGTGGGACACTTTGAGCCGAGATTATTCCACCTTTTCACAATATTCTCATTTTCTAAGATTGTGGATTTGGGGTTTTCATGAGCTGTAAGCCATAATCATCACAATGATGACAAATCACGGCTTGAACTATCTTGCTTTGCATGTAATGAGTCTCATATATTAGTTTCACCTTTTAAGTTGCATTACTAAAATAAATGATCTTTTGCACCATATTCTCATTTTTTGAGTTTCACCTGTATATATATATATATATATATATATTGTATTACTGGTCACATCTCTGTTGACTAAGCAGATCGATGTGAATTTTATATCACTGCTGTTTGTACAGATCATTGTTAAAATGTTTCTGTAACTGGAGTCATTCATTGGGTATGAAAACTGAAAGGAAGCAATGTATCATTTCCTCTCATAGGATTCTGTCTGATTAAAGTTATATTTCTTCTATTTAGGTATCAATGTAAAAGCCGGCATCTGACAGGGCATAACTTCACTGTCCTGTCTTCTGTTTTCAGTCCTATAATGAGGACACCCAAAGTAAGGGGGGAACTCGAATGGGAACCCTGATATAAGGGGGTACTCTGATGGGGACACCTGATGTAACGGTGTAAAGCACGCCGCAACTGGACTCTAGAGCAGTGGAGACGTGTTCTCAGGAGTGACCAATCACGCTTCTCTGTCTGGCAATCCGATGGACATGTCTGGGTTTGGAGGTTGCCAGGAGAACATT
Source organism: Staurois parvus (assembly GCF_062004578.1). Taxonomy (NCBI): domain Eukaryota; kingdom Metazoa; phylum Chordata; class Amphibia; order Anura; family Ranidae; genus Staurois; species Staurois parvus. Next base: position 115,799 of record NW_028319680.1, on the reverse strand, counting down.
ACTTGCCTGACTGCATTGTGCCAAGTGTAAAGTTTAGTGGAGGGGGGATTATGGTGTGGGGTTGTTTTTCAGGGGTTGGGGTTGGGCTTGGCCCCCAAGTTCCAGTGAAGGGAACTCTTAAGGCGGCAGCATAACAAGACATTTTGGACACTTTCATGCCCCCAACTTTGTGGGAAGAGTTTGGGGATGGCCCCTTCCTGTTCCAACATGACCGCGCACCAGTGCACAAAGCAAGGTCCATAAAGACATGGAGGAGCCAGTTTGGGGTGGAGGAACTTGACTGTCCTGCACAGAGTCCTGACCTCAACCCCATAGAACACCTTTGGGATGAATTAGAGCGGAGACTGCGAGCCAGGCCTCCTCCCCCGACATCAGTGCCTGACCTGACAAATGTGCTTCTGGAAGAATGGTCCAACCTTCCCATAGACACCCTCCTAAACCTTGTGGGCGGCCTTCCCAGAAGAGTTGAAGCTGATATAGCTGCAAAGGGCGGGGCCAACTCAATATTGAACCCTACGGACTAAGACTAAGGGCCATTAAAGGTCATGTGTGTGCAAAGGCCGGTGGCCCAATACTTTTGGTAATATAGTGTATTATAATACATCAACATGGCAGACTGCAGATATTTATGGGTCTTCCTGAGTTAGAAATGGATAATGGATGGTACTGTATGTATAAGTGGATAATTTGGATAATTGGATAATTTGGTACTGTATGTAGATTTTTTTTTTCCTATAAGGTCATAGCCATATACATGTAGTACACTGTGCTGTGCACATCTAAACACTGTTTTTTTTTCTGCTAGTGTGAATGAGTCCATACACTAATCCAGGGGTGGCCAACCTGCGGCTCTCCAGCTGCTGCAGGACTACAAGTTCCATCATGCCTCTGCAAGTCAGTAACTTCCCATCTTTGCAATGCCTCATGGGAAATGTAGTTCCACAACAGCTGGAGAGCCACAGGTTAGCCACCCCTGACTAATCAGTCATTACATTATGACCACCCTCTATAACATAATGACCATCCACCTAACATTGAGCAGGTCCCCCATTTGCCGCTAAAGCAGCTCTGACCCATCAGGGCATGGACTTCACTAGATAACGCATCACATTGCCTCCACCAGCTTCAATTCTTCCCATAGTACATCCTGGTGTCATCTCCTCCCCAGGTAAGTGACACGCCCTCCCCCCGCCAGCTACATAATGTTAAAGAAAACGTGATTCATCAGGCCAGGCCACATTCTTCCATTGCTCCATGGTCCAATTCTGATGCTCATGTGCCCATTGTAGGCACTTTTGGCTGTGGACATGGATCAGCATGCGCACCCTGTCCAGTCTGCCCATGACCCTGTCACCACTTCCCCGGTTTCCTTTTGGACCACTGTGAAGGGCACTGTGGAAGGTTGGCGGGCACTGAGGGCTCTCAGGATCCTAGGGGCAGTGTGAGATGTTGAAGGGCACTGTGGAAGGCTGGAGAGCACTGAGGGCTCTCAGGATCCTAGGGGCAGTGTCAGATGTTGAAGGGCACTGTGGAAGTCTGGCAAGCACTGAGGGCTCTCAGGATACTAGGGGCAGTGTGAGATGTTGAAGGGCCTTGTGGAAGTCTGGCGAGCACTGGGGGCTCTCAGGATCCTAGGGCAGTGTGAGATGTTGAAGGGCACTGTGGAAGGCTGGCGGGCACTGAGGGCTCTCAGGATCCTAGAGGCAGTGTGAGATGTTGAAGGGCACTGTGGAAGGCTGGCGGGCACTGAGGGCTCTCAGGATCCTAGGGGCAGTGTGAGATGTTGAAGGGCACTGTGGAAGGCTGGCGGGCACTGAGGGCTCTCAGGATCCTAGGGGCAGTGTGAGATGTTGAAGGGCACTGTGGAAGGCTGGCGGGCACTGAGGGCTCTCAGGATCCTAGGGGCAGTGTGAGATGTTGAAGGGCACTGTGGAAGGCTGGCGAGCACTGAGGGCTCTCAGGATCCTAGGGGCAGTGCGAGATGTTGAAGGGCACTGTGGAGGGCTGGCGAGCACTGAGGGCTCTCAGGATCCTAGGGGCAGTGCGAGATGTTGAAGGGCACTGTGGAGGGCTGGCGAGCACTGAGGGCTCTCAGGATCCTAGGGGCAGTGCGAGATGTTGAAGGGCACTGTGGAAGGCTGACGAGCACTGAGGGCTCTCAGGATCCTAGGGGCAGTGCGAGATGTTGAAGGGCACTGTGGAAGGCTGGCGAGCACTGAGGGCTCTCAGGATCCTAGGGGCAGTGCGAGATGTTGAAGGGCACTGTGGAAGGCTGGCGAGCACTGAAGGCTCTCAGGATCCTAGGGGCAGTGCGAGATGTTGAAGGGCACTGTGGAGGGCTGGCGAGCACTGAGGGCTCTCAGGATCCTAGGGGCAGTGCGAGATGTTGAAGGGCACTGTGGAGGGCTGGCGAGCACTGAGGGCTCTCAGGATCCTAGGGGCAGTGCGAGATGTTGAAGGGCACTGTGGAGGGCTGGCGAGCACTGAGGGCTCTCAGGATCCTAGGGGCAGTGCGAGATGTTGAAGGGCACTGTGGAGGGCTGGCGGGCACTGAGGGCTCTCAGGATCCTAGGGGCAGTGTGAGATGTTGAAGGGCACTATGGAAGTCTGGCGAGCACTGAGGGCTCTCAGGATCCTAGGGGCAGTGTGAGATGTTGAAGGGCACTGCAGGCCACTGTGAGAGATTGGATGGCACTATGGGAGTAGGGAGACATTGTGGGAGGTTATGGGATCTGCAGCTAGCTGAAGGCTCATTTACTTGATTGCAGTTCTATCACCTATCAGAGAGAAAGGCCTTCATATCCATCATTATCTAGATAATATTCCTCTCTTAGCCCACATTTGCGAACAGCTTCACAGGTAAGTTGCCACGTAGTATTCGATGATTTCTCATCAGCATGCTGAGATGCATGCCAATGTGAGTTTTCGGGAAAAGTCCACTTTAACTTTTGGATGTTAATCCCAATCTCCGCACCTTATTCCTGCTTACAGATGCATGCAAATCGGCCTCTAAATGATGCTTTAATCCCCCTCCTCGGCGATGGATTTTCTGTTCCATTTTTTTTGCGTGTGACGGGTGAGCAGAGTCACCTCGTCCTGAGGAGATGCTGAATCAGACCGTGTCCAGATAGTGCTGACCTCTCCCATCGCTGACAGGCCGGAATCTGTGGCCTCAGCAGCTCTAACCCTAATCTCTTTAATGTCCCGAGGAACTGACATGCTCTGCAGAACAATTATTGCTGATAAATGAGACCCCGGTGAGCTCTTGGTTTAGGACCTGTTCAAGCCTGCTGTGTCACTTCTCCATCCACTGCAATAGGGAAAAATACAAGACTAATAACTGCACCCAGACGATTCATTGCTGTAAAAAAATTTCTAACTGTCTACACAGCGCAGCACAATTTGTACCGAGCTCCCAAACGCTGGAAAAGATTACATTCTACTTTATGACACTCTCAACACTCTAGAAATAATATTTTATTAATGAAGGTGGTTGACAGTAAAACACAAAAGCTGAACAGCATCAAGAATAACCTGCATTTAACCAATCTAAAATGGCAGAGCAATGGTAATGCATATAGCGCCCGCTAGGAGTCATGAAAAAATGCCCCGGTCAGGGGCCATAAAGGGAAAGACTATGCCCAGCCCCAGGGCTAGGTTGTTAAAGCTGAACTTCAGGGAAATGTTAAATACTCCCTTGCAGTGGGGATGACCCCTAGATGTTTGTTTAGGTCTAGAGCAGTGGTTCTCAACCTTATTAAGACCAGGGCCTGGTACATTTTCCCAAAATTTTATAATCACACAATAAAAGTATGGGCATAAAAAATATGTACTCAAATTCTGGAAGGTTCTGGGTGGGGCTGGGTGTCACTGTGGTGGGATGAAGGTTCTGGAGGGGGTTTAGAGGACACTGCAAAAGACTTGGTGGACCTGTAACGGATGAGGTTTCTGGATGGATCTGGGCACAACTGTGGTGGGATTCAGACTTTGGAGGAGCTCTATGGAGGAGGCTGGGAGATTTGCAGGGAGACTGGAGGGCACTGTGTTGGGTGTACTATGGGATACTACTGTGGGGGGAGTCTAGGTGGCACTGTGGAAGGTTGGTGTGATTGGGGACTCTGAGGGGTCCTAGAGGAACTGTGAGAGGTTGAGGAGTACTGCTGGCCACTATGAGAGATTGGATGGCACTATGGGAGCTGGAATTCACTGTGAGAGGTTAAGGGATCTGCAGCTAGCTGTAGACTTTGGAGAAGGAAGACTGTGGACCAGTAGTGGGTCACAGCCAGGTGTTTGGAACCACTGGTCTAGAGGTCTGAAAAAAATTGTATATTTACCCAATCCCTCACTCTTACATGTGATAAAGCTACTTCCTACAGTGTCTTGTTCCATACACCCTGGTGGTTGCAGGTCCTCTAACACCATCAGGTCCAATGCAGAGCTCTAGCCCTGCACTGGATGTGAAGATGCTAAGGGACAGTCCACTGCCAAAAATAGCGAAGAGCACCGGCTGCCATGGAAGGACTGGGTAAGTAAAACATCTGTTCTGCCGCTCTTAGACCTAGAATTAAAAGTAGATTTTTTCCTGGAGATGGATTTTAAGGTTGCCCTTGCACTGACTAAGCCAGGGGTGGTGAACACGCGGCTCTCGAGCCGCGTGCGGCTCCCGGACAAAATGAATGCGGCTCTTTGCCTCTTATCATATTTTGTATACTGTAGCTCTTTGCCAAGTTTCATCTTTCTTTGGGGAGGTGGGGAGTGGGTACCTGAATTTGACAGGTACCCGCTCTTACTTCTTTGTTCTTTGATCTTACCTGTTCCTCTATCCAGCGGCGCGCTGTCTTCCGGCTTCTGTAGTGTGGGCATGACAGCCGGGTGCCAAGTGCGCATGCGCAAGAAGCTGTGCTTTTTGTGAATGGTAAGGCGGTACCTGGGACACATGACAGATCCCAGAAGCCGCCGGACCAATCACAAAGCGCAAGTGCTTCTCGCTCATGCGCACTGGGCACCCGGCTGTCATGCCGAGCGCCATTACAGAAGCCGGGAAGACAGCGAGCGGCTGGATCGAGGAACAGGTAAGATCAAACAAAAACTCTGCGGAAGTAAGAGCGGGTACCTGTCAAATTCAGGTACCCGCTCCCCACCTCCCCACCTCCCCAAAGGTCAGCAGTCATCTGTACTGTCCGCAGTCTCTGGTCATCCCTGTGCTGTCCGCAGTCTCTGGTCATCCCTGTGCTGTCCGCAGTCTCTGGTCATCCCTGTGCTGTCCGCAGTCTCTGGTCATCCCTGTGCTGTCCGCAGTCTCTGGTCATCCCTGTGCTGTCCGCAGTCTCTGGTCATCCCTGTGCTGTCCGCAGTCTCTGGTCATCTCCTGTACTGTGTCCGCAGTCTCTGGTCACCTCCTGTACTGTGTCCGCAGTCTCTGGTCATCCCTGTGCTGTCCGCAGTCTCTGGTCATCCCTGTGCTGTCCGCAGTCTCTGGTCATCTCCTGTACTGTGTCCGCAGTCTCTGGTCATCTCCTGTACTGTGTCTGCAGTCCATTAGTTCAGAATTTTTTTTTTCCTGTTTTCTGCCTCTAAAACCTAGGTGCGTCGTATGGTCAGGTGCGTCTTATGGAGCGAAAAATACGGTAATACGCATGCAGGATGTTACCCTCGTCATCAAAATGGCAAAATGCAAAGCTAAACGAAAATATGAAGATGAACACAGGACATTTTTGGAAGAATGGGAAGATGCTTTCTTCTTTATTGAACGGAATGGGAAATCGCTGTGTTTAATATGCAATACTACGATATCACATTTCAAGGCTTCAAATCTTCAGCGTCATTTTAGCACTCTTTAGTGTTTTTGTGTGAGTGTTTGTCTGTTTTGGCAGGTCACTGCGTGGTGTGGCTCTCTGACTTTCACAGTTTAAAATTTTGGCTCTTTGTGTCTAACTTGTTCGCCACCCCTGGACTAAGCTTTGCGGGGATTGCACAAAAGAGCCCATCTCACTGGCTCTGCTAAATGTACAGGTTCTAGAGCATATCATTAGGCTTGATCAGGGGCAAACAGGGGCAGACTGACCATTCAAGCACTCGGGCACAGCCCGAGGGCCCGGGGTCAGTAGGGGGCCCCATGAAATGCCCCTGATACCTTTTTATAGGCTTTTGTTTGGGTGTGCTTTGGGTGTGGACAAGGACACAGGGGCCCCATGATCTCCTATTGCCTGGGGGCCCCATGAGTTGTCAGTCCACCCCTGGGGGCAAACATAATTTTTTGCCTTGCAGTCTCATAGTTCCAGGTCTGGTCCTTAGTCTAGTCAAGTACCATGTAACAGGACTGCATTATGCCAGCCGACATATCCTAGTGAGTATGTCCATAAAACCCATTGGACTTCTCCTCTACCAAAACTCCAGACCATCACCCGCTCTTGACCCCAGCCAGTTGCTAAATACAGTTCTCTGGTCTAGTCTTTGCTTCTCACCTCCAAGAGGCCCATGATCTTTCCAGAAGTAATGCCACTTTTCCTTATGTAGTCAGTAATAAGGCATTGAATGGATTTTATACATTTTACTACCCTGGACACAGTTGATTGGGCTGGCACTGACAGCTTCCTTATGTGTTTGGAGCAAACCCAAGCTCATCCCTAATACTGAAAGCTACCAAGGACAGAGTAATTAGCTGGTAAAGGAAGGTTAAAGTTTATTCCCTGCGCTCTTGCCTACCACTTCGCTGGAAACTTCAATAAATAGCTCAAGTTCTTAGTATCTTACTAAGTGTAAAGTTCTCATGCTACCTGTCCCTACTTTAGGTATACCCAGGGGTGGACTGACAACTCATGGGGCCCCCGGGCAACAGGGGATCATGGGGCCCCTGTGTCCTTGCCCAAACTCAAAAGAGCCTATGAAAAAGGTACCAGGGGCATCTCATGGGGCCCCCTACTGACCCCGGGCCCTCAGGCAGTGCCTGAGTTTCCAAATGGTCAGTCCGCCCCTGGGTATACCTTATGTTAAGATCAATGGCAGTATTGACAGAGTTGACACCGCCAGGTGCCACAGAGGGAGAGGTTGCCAGGAGGCACTTCAAAATCTTGCTATGGGGCCCTATGGTCTATATTTACCCCCCTTTGGATGGTGTCTTATATTTTTCTGAGATTCCTTTGGTGATTATCCCAGTTCCACCCAAGTGTTCATTAGAAAGCCAAATGATGGTGTTATGGTTTTACTGTCCTTCAAGCGCTAGTGTGACCGAGCCCTAAGTGTGAAGGGGATTGTCACTCTTCAGCACCAAGTTGTCACTGAGAGTACTGAGAGTTGTCAGTGAACTAACAGCCACTGCTGAGCGGTGGACAAGCAGACATGGCACACGAGTTGGGATTCATCGCTTTCTATCCGCCTCCAGAAGCAGGGACAGCAGACAGGGGAACACAACTGATGGGCAAAGGTGACAGTGGTGGGATCTCACATAGAATTTAAACTAATGAAGGGGGATATCTTGACCCCGGAAATTCATTGGCGACAATTTTTCTACTGGTTGTAAGGTCATTGTCAAGAATAAAGGTTACATAGACTTTGGAACTGATCACATTGGTGCTTTGTTCCTTCTGTCCACGTGAACTTCTCAAGTTGGGTGGGTCTCACTCTTATGGGGGTCTAGATCCATTTGACAAGAACCACTACCAACCTGTATTTGAAGAAACCCAAACCTACACATCTAGAAGGAATTCCTTACACCGCTGATAAAAGTAATAAGTTATCACTCCCTTCAGTTGCAGAGTACATATTGCAAATCGTAGCCAATGATAGGATGGCTTTCCAACTTGACACATTTCATGCACATAGACGGCTTCCTCGGGATGGAATACTGCCATATTGATTCATTGCCATGTATTGTAAATTAACACAGACACAATGGTAACCACATTACACCTTGATAAACAGATTATAGCAAGAGACTTGAGCATCAGGTTGTTTTGAGCTGATTATATTAACATCCGCTTACAGTCTCTGTAGCAGAGTTGGTTGAAGCAGTCAATGCTGGTTTGGGCACAGAGACCCCAAATCTGTATCCTGGTCCTCTAATTATTAGAGTTTGTGTGTATTGGACTTGAATCCAAAGTAAAACACCAAAAGGTCCCCCCAGGCACACACACCTCCCAAAGAATAGAGTCCCCTCAAATGCCAGGGCACATAGTAGGCAATAGGCTAGCCTGCAGTCTCCTACAAAAGACCCTATCCTGGTTGGGTCTGTCACAAGTATATATACACTATATTGTCAAAAGTATTGGTCACCGGCCTTTACACACACATGAACTTTAATGGCCCCCCAGTCTTAGTCCGTAGGGTTCAATATTGAGTTGGCCCCGCCCTTTGCAGCTATACCAGCTTCAACTCTTCTGGGAAGGCCGTCCACGAGGTTTAGGAGGGTGTCTATGGGAAGGTTGGACCATTCTTCCAGAAGCACATTTGTCAGGTCAGGCACTGATGTCGGGGGAGGGGGCCTGGCTCGCAGTCTCCGCTCTAATTCATCCCAAAGGTGTTCTATGGGGTTGGGGTCAGGACTCTGTGCAGGTCAGTCATGTTCCTCCACCCCAAACTGGCTCCTCCATGTCTTTATGGACCTTGCTTTGTGCACTGGTGTGCAGTCATGTGTGAAATAGAAAGGGGACATCCCCAAACTCTTCTCACAAAGTTGGGAACATGAAATTGTCCAAAATGTCTTGGTATGCTGATGTCTTAAGAGTTCCCTTCACTGGAACTAAGGGGCCAAGCCCAACCCCTGAAAAACATCCCCACACCATAATCCCCCCTCCACCAAACTTTACACTTGGCACAATGCAGTCAGGCAGTACCGTTCCCCTGGCAACCACAAAACCCAGACACGCCCATCGGATTGCCAGACAGAGAAGCGTGATTGGTCACTCCAGAGAACACGTCTCCACTGCTCTAGAGTCTAGTGGTGGCGTGCTTTACACCGTGGCATCCGATGCTTTGCATTGTACTTGGTGATGTAAGGCTTGGATGCAGCTGCTCGGCCATGGAAACCCATTCCATGAAGCTCTCTACGCACTGTTGTTGGGCTCATCTGAAGGCCACACCAAGTTTGGAGGTCTTTAGCTATTGACTCTGTAGACAGTTGGTGACTTTTGCGCACTGTGCGCTTCAGCATGCGCTGACCCCACTCTGTCATGTGACGTGGCCTACCACTTGGTGGCTGAGTTGCTGTTGTTCCCAGTGGCTTCCACTTTCTTATAATCCCACTAACAGTTGAGCGTGGAATATTTAGTAGCCAGGAAATGTCACGGATGGACTTATTGTCCAGGTGGCCACCTATCACAGGACCACGCTTGGAGTCACTGAGCTCCTGAGAGCGACCCATTCTTTCACCAATGTCTGTAGAAGCAGTCTGCATGCCTAGGGGCTTGATTGTATACACCTGTGTCCATGGAGGGATTGGAACACCTGAATCACATGATTGGGAGGGGATTGAAACACCTGAATCACATGATTGGGAGGGCGGGGACAATACTTTTCGCAATATAGTGTGTACTGTATATATTTATATATTCCACCATACCATAGACATACATTTTTGTTTACAATCATTCATTCATTGAAGAATTTGGTTTATTCACATTTGTTATGTTGAAGAGATTCATTTTCAGAATTCAATTCATATCCGTGGAATTCGTTTCTTATACTCGTTGGCCTGGGTGCATTTTTTCTTGGAAGACTTCAATATATTAGTTTACAGTTCCAATATTTCATGTGGATTTGTAATTCATATACTGTATATCGAAACTATTCGGAATGATTCGATATTTTTGTACGCAACGGAATACGTAATGAAAAATGCGTAAAAAAAAATTGGGGGATTCCTTTTATATACATCCCTGCTACTCCAACCCACCAAGAGAAAAAGGCACAAGCTGATTGAACAATAAAGACTGGCATCATGTGCATCCAAATTAAGGAATGAAACAAAATTCGGCTCCATTCATAATCCAAATTATCGAAGGTTTTTAAAAATTGAATTAATTTCCCCCGTGAACTGGTATCGCTTCTTGTGACGCCATCCAAATGAAACAAACGCATTAGTTATAACTTTTTTCAGATTCATTGACATTTGGAGATTCGTATACATCCAGAGCTCTGAAAATCAAATTTTCTTCAAAAAATCAAATTTTTGGCTGACAAATCGATTCGTAACCAAATGAAACACACATGTCTACCATACAGTGTTGGAGCTGAAAATGGCTGCATTGGAAAGTCGAGGGCAATCTTCCCACACGTTGATTATTGGTAATCTTCCCGCACATTCACTATTGGTAATCTTCCCGCACGTTCATTATTGGTAATCTCCCCGCACGTTCATTATTGGTAATCTTCCCGCACGTTCATTATTGGTAATCTTCTCGCACGTTCATTATTGGTAATTTTCCCGCATGTTCATTATTGGTAATCTTCTCGCACGTTCATTATTGGTAATTTTCCCGCATGTTCATTATTGGTAATCTTCCCGCACGTTCATTATTGGTAATCTTCCCGCACGTTCATTATTGGTAATTTTCCCGCACGTTCATTATTGGTAATCTTCCCGAACGTTCATTATCGGTAATCTTCCAGCACGTTCAATATTGGTAATCTTCCCGCGCATTCATTATTGGTAATTTTCCCGCGCGTTCATTATTGGTAATTTTCCCGCACGTTCATTATTGGTAATTTTCCCACACGTTCATTATTGGTAATCTCCCCGCGCGTTCATTATTGGTAATTTTCCCGCACGTTCATTATTGGTAATTTTCCCGCACGTTCATGATTGGTAATCTTCCCGCACGTTCATTATTGGTAATCTTCCCGCACGTTTCATGATTGGTAATCTTCCCGCACGTTCATTATTGGTAATCTTCCCGCACGTTCATTATTGGTAATCTTCCCACAAATTCATTATTGGTAATCTTCTCGCACGTTCATTATTGGTAATTTTCCCACACGTTCATTATTGGTAATTTTCCCGCACGTTCATTATTGGTAATCTTCCCGAACGTTCATTATCGGTAATCTTCCAGCACGTTCATTCTTGGTAATTTTCCCGCACGTTCATTATTGGTAATCTTCCCGAACGTTCATTATCGGTAATCTTCCAGCACGTTCATTATTGGTAATCTTCCCGCAAGTTCATTATTGGTAATTTTCCCACACGTTCATTATTGGTAATCTCCCCGCGCGTTCATTATTGGTAATTTTCCCGCATGTTCATTATTGGTAATCTTCTCGCACATTCATTATTGGTAATTTTCCCGCACGTTCATTATTGGTAATTTTCCCGCACGTTCAATTATTGGTAATTTTGCCGCACGTTCATTATTGGTAATCTTCACGCACGTTCATGATTGGTAATCTTCCCACACGTTCATTATTGGTAATCTTCCCGCACGTTCATTATTGGTAATCTTCCCACAAATTCATTATTGGTAATCTTCCCGCACGTTCATTATCGGTAATCTTCCCGCAAGTTCATTATTGGTAATTTTCCCGCACGTTCATCATTGGTAATCTTCCCGCACGTTCATTCTTGGTAATATTTCCCGCATGCAGGGGCGGACTGACAACTCATGGGGCCCCCGGGCAATACGGAATCATGGGGCCCCTGTGTTCTTGCCCAAACTCAAAAAGCCTATGAAAAAGGTACCAGGGGCATCTCATGGAGTCCCCTACTGACCCCGGACGCTCGGGCAGTGCCCGAGTGCTTGAATGGTCAGTCCGCCCCTGCCCACACGTTTATTATTGGTAATATTTCCCACACGTTCATTAATGGTAATCTTCTCGCATGTTCATTATTGGTAATCTTCCCGCACGTTCATTATTGGTAATTTTCCCGCACGTTCATTATTGGTAATCTTCCCGAATGTTCATTATCGGTAATCTTCCAGCACGTTCATTATTGGTAATCTTCCCGCGCGTTCATTATTGGTAATTTTCCAGCATGTTCATTATTGGTAATCTTCTCGCACATTCATTATTGGTAATTTTCCCGCACGTTCATTATTGGTAATTTTCCCGCACGTTCATGATTGTAATCTTCCCGCACGTTCATGATTGGTAATCTTCCCGCACGTTCATTATTGGTAATCTTCCCGCACGTTCATTATTAGTAATCTTCCCACAAATTCATTATTGGTAATCTTCTCGCACGTTCATTATTGGTAATTTTCCCGCACGTTCATTATTGATAATTTTCCCGCACGTTCATTATTGGTAATCTTCACGCACGTTCATGATTGGTAATCTTCCCGCACGTTCATTATTGGTAATCTTCCCGCACGTTCATTATTGGTAATCTTCCCACAAATTCATTATTGGTAATCTTCTCGCACGTTCATTATTGGTAATTTTCCCGCACGTTCATTATTGGTAATTTTTCCGCACGTTCATTATTGGTAATCTTCACGCACGTTCATGATTGGTAATCTTCCGCACGTTCATTATTGGTAATCTTCCCGCACGTTCATTATCGGTAATCTTCCCGCAAGTTCATTATTGGTAATTTTCCCGCACGTTCATCATTGGTAATCTTCCCGCACATTCATTGTTGGTAATCACCCCGCACGTTCATGATTGGTAATCTTCCCGCACGTTCATGATTGGTAATCTTCCCACACGTTCATGATTGGTAATCTTCCCGCACGTTCGTTATTGGTAATTTTCCAGCACGTTCATTGTTGGTAATCTTCCCGCACGTTCATTGTTGGTAATCTTCCCGCACGTTCATGATTGGTAATCTTCCCGCACGTTCATCATTGGTAATCACCCCGCACGTTCATGATTGGTAATCTTCCCGCACGTTCATGATTGGTAATCTTCCCGCACGTTCATGATTGGTAATCTTCCCGCACGTTCAATATTGGTAATTTTCATACACATTCATTATTGGTAATCTTCCCGCACGTTCATTATTGGTAATTTAGGTCTCCAGTGACCTTTTTTGTTGGCGGTGATCTGGAAGTATTTTCGCACACACATTTCCAGTACAGCATTTGCAATGTGTCCAAGCTCTGCTCAGTCTAAGCCCTGCAAAGTGGAATCAAACGCGATCATTCCCAGATTGCTGCTTCTACGGGGGGGGGGGGCAATGTACGGCGGCTTCCATTCTCTGGACTAAAACATTTTAACAGAAAGGGAATATTATGTTGACTTTACCTGGAGCCCCATTATATAAAGTACGTGGAAGAAGCCGATTTCTCCAGCAGACTGAGTGAAATGTATTAGAGGAATAAAGTGGCAAACCCAAGGAAGTTGCTGCTCCGGAGTGGACATATAATACAGCGGGGCTGGAAGTACACAATAGTATGCTTTTTATATCCGGCGGCCGCCGTTCTTTTATGTGTTTTTGCCGGCTGAACAGAGATGTAGTGTGCGTGGTAGAAGAGCGCGGGAGTCAGAGGAAGAAAATAAACATAGCGAGACTGGAGGAGCACCGGCATTTGTATCTCCACTAAAACTGCACAGTTTCAATATGATGATTTCCCAGCTTAGCTACTTAAAGTGTTCCTAAACCCCCAGCAGTGCAATCAGTCTGTAGATGCAGGAAAGCGTGCTTGTTATACTCACTGTGGGACCTAAGGGGTTAATCCTCTGCATTGCATGAAAAGGCTGTTTGATCCTGTCTTCTCTGATACTCCCCTTCTTCTTCTGTCCCCAATCCATCTGCCGATTTTAATTTTTTTTCTTGGGAGAGTGAATGTGATCAGTACAGGGCCAATCAGGGCTGTCCAGACATAGTGAATGCATGGTCTGGGAAGACCAGATATAGGGAATGCAGGGCCCGGGGAGACCAGATATAGTGAATGCAGAGTTCGGGGAGAGCGAATATAGTGAATGCAGAATCCGGGGAGAGCGAATATAGTGAATGCGGGGTCCAGGGAGAGCGGATATAGTGAATGCGGGGTCCGGGGAGAGCGGATATAGTGAATGCAGGGTCCGGGGAGAGCGGATATAGTGAATGCGGGGTCCGGGGAGAGCGGATATAGTGAATGCGGGGTCCAGGGAGAGCGGATATAGTGAATGCGGGGTCCGAGGAGAGCGGATATAGTGAATGCAGGGTCCGGGGAGACCAGATATAGTGAATGCAGGGTCCGGGGAGAGCAGGTATAGTGAATGCGGGGTCCGGGGAGAGCGTATATAGTGAATGCAGGGTTTGAGGAGAGCAGGTATAGTGAATGCGGGGTCCGGGGAGAGCGTATATAGTGAATGCAGGGTCCGTGGAGAGCGGATATAGTGAATGCGGGGTCCGGGGAGAGCGGATATAGTGAATGCGGGGTCCGGGGAGAGCGGATATAGTGAATGCAGGGTCCGGGGAGAGCGGATATAGTGAATGCGGGGTCCGGGGAGAGCGGATATAGTGAATGCGGGGTCCGGGGAGAGCGGATATAGTGAATGCGGGGTCCGGGGAGAGGGGATATAGTGAATGCAGGGTCCGGGGAGGGCAGATATAGTGAATGCAGGGTCCGGGGAGAGCGGATATAGTGAATGCGGGGTCCGGGGAGAGCGGATATAGTGAATGCGGGGTCCGGGGAGACCGGATATAGTGAATGCGGGGTCCGGGGGAGACCGGATATAGTGAATGCGGGGTCCGGGGAGAGCGGATATAGTGAATGCAGGGTCCGGGGAGAGCGGATATAGTGAATGCGGGGTCCGGGGGAGACCGGATACAGTGAATGCAGGGTCTGGGGAGATCGGATATAGTGAATGCAGGGTCCGGGGAGAGCGGATATAGTGAATGTAGGGTCCGGGGAGATTGGATATAGTGAATGCAGGGTCCGGGGAGAGCAGATATAGTGAATGCAGGGTCCGGGGAGAGCGGATATAGTGAATGCAGGGTCCGGGGAGAGCTGATATAGTGAATGCAGGGTCCAGGGAGAGCGGATATAGTGAATGCAGGGTCCGGGAAGAGCGGATATAGTGAATGCAGGGTCCGGGAAGAGCGGATATAGTGAATGCAGGGTCCGGGGAGAGCGGATATAGTGAATGCGGGGTCCGGGGAGAGCGGATATAGTGAATGCGGGGTCCGGGGAGAGCGGATATAGTGAATGCAGGGTCCAGGGAGAGCGGATATAGTGAATGCAGGGTCCGGGGAGAGCAGATATAGTGAATGCAGGGTCCAGGGAGAGCGGATATAGTGAATGTGGGGTCCGGGGAGAGCGGATATAGTGAATGCGGGGTGCGGGGAGATCGGAAATAGTGAATGCGGGGTACGGGGAGAGTGGATATAGTGAATGCAGGAATGAAAAATAGATTTATTAAGTTGCTAATTTTGTTTTGTTGCATTCGTAACGAAATTCGTTTCATTTAGTTTTTAACCAGACTGGAATTATTCAAATGTCTTTGTTGCATTCTTAGCTATTCTATCTTTTTCTCTTGTATTCTATTCCTTTTATGTGTAGAATATGTGGTCAGATCGGTGCGGTTCTGACTTGGTCAGAGCCACACCGATTTCTAAAGTAGTACATGCAGTACTTTTGGCGCGATTTGCATAGACATCTCTGTCAGATGTCTTGCAAATCGCACCTCAAGTCGCCATGTCATCCAACTTTGAAATCGTTCGACTTCACTGTAAGTCGCACAATTTCAAAGTCGGGTTTGATGTGACCGGGGGCTTAAGCCTATAAGCTGATTGGTTTCCATGCAGAAGCGCTCGAGATTCTGAGTGAACCAGCTTTAGTAAATAAACCAGAGCTTTGTAAATGAGATAAAGATTCACTTTGCAAGGAGTACCTAATCATGTACAAGGAAAACTGAAAAAAAAAGCATTTTTTGCTTGCACATGATTGGATTATGGAAGTCAGCAGAGCTTCAGCTCATTTATTAAGCTCTGGAGCAACTGGGAGGTCATCACAGAGAACAAGGGGGCGCTCTTTACGTCTGGAGGAAAAGATAATTAACCTCCAAACACAGAAAGGTTTCTTTACAGTAAGAGCTGTGAGAATGTGGAATAGAGGGGGGATATGATCTCCATGTATAATACATAAGGGGGGGGATATGATCTCCATGTATAATACATAAGGGGGGATATGATCTCCATGTATAATACATAAGGGGGGGATATGATCTCCATGTATAATACATAAGGGGGATATGATCTCCATGTATAATACATAAGGGGGGGATATGATCTCCATGTATAATACATAAGGGGGGATATGATCTCCATGTGTAATACATAAGAGGGGATATGATCTCCATGTATAATACATAAGGGGAGATATGATCTCCATGTATAATACATAAGGGGGGATATGATCTCCATGTATATTACATAAGGGGGGATATGATCTCCATGTATAATACATAAGGGGGGATATGATCTCCATGTAGAATACATAAGAGTGGATATGATCTCCATGTATAATACATAAGGGGGGATATGATCTCCATGTATAATACATAAGGGGGGATATGATTATCATGTAGAATACATAAGGGGGGATATGATCTCCATGTAGAATACATAAGGGGGATATGATCTCCATGTATAATACATAAGGGGGGGATATGATCTCCATGTATAATACATAAGGGGGGGATATGATATCCATGTAGAATACATAAGGGGGATATGATCTCCATGTATAATACATAAGGGGGGATATGAGCTCCATGTATAATACATAAGGGGGGATATGATCTCTATGTATAATACATAAGGGGGATATGATCTCCATGTATAATACATAAGGGGGATATGATCTCCATGTATAATACATAAGGGGGGATATGATCTCCATGTATAATACATAAGGGGGGGATATGATCTCCATGTATAATACATAAGGGGGGATATGATCTCCATGTAGAATACATAAGGGGGGATATGATATCCATGTAGAATACATAAGGGGGATATGATCTCCATGTATAATACATAAGGGGGGATATGAGCTCCATGTATAATACATAAGGGGGATATGATCTCCATGTATAATACATAAGGGGGGATATCATCTCCATGTATATTACATAAGGGGGGATATGATCTCCATGTATAATACATAAGGGGGGATATGATCTCCATGTATAATACATAAGGGGGGATATGATCTCCATGTATAATACATAAGGGGGTATATGATCTCCATGTATAATACATAAGGGGGGATATGATCTCCATGTATAATACATAAGGGGGTATATGATCTCCATGTATAATACATAAGGGGGGATATGATCTCCATGTATAATACATAAGGGGGGATATGATCTCCATGTATAATACATAAGGGGGGATATGATCACCATGTATAATACATAAGGGGGGATATGATCTCCATGTATAATACATAAGGGGGGATATGATCTCCATGTTTAATACATAAGGGGGGATATGATTATCATGTAGAATACATAAGGGGGGATATGATTATCATGTAGAATACATAAGGGGGGATATTATCTCCATGTAGAATACATAAGGGGGGATATGATCTCCATGTATAATACATAAGGAGGGATATGATCTCCATGTATAATACATAAGGGGGGATATGATCTCCATGTATAATACATAAGGGGGGATATGATCTCCATGTATAATACATAAGGGGGGGATATGATCTCCATGTATAAATACATCAGTGGTTCATATAGTGAACTCGGTGTAGTTATTCCCCCTGAGGTCATCACAGAGGACAAGGGGGCGCTCTTTACATCTGGAGGAAGAGAAATGTAATCTCCAAACACGGAAAGGTTTCTTCACAGTAAGAGCTGTGAGAATGTGGAATAGACTCCCTCCAGAGTTGGTTGTGGCCAGCTCCGTGGATTGCTGTAGGAAAGTCCTGGATTCTTTCTTGGATACACAGAATATAACTGGATATAACATTTATAGGTAAAGTTGATCCAGGGAATATCCGATTGCCTCTCGGGGAATCAGGAAGGATTTTTTTCCCTGCAGGAGCAAATTGGATCGTACTTTGCTGTTTTTTTTTTTGCCTTCCTCTGGATCAACTGTGGGTGTAGGATTATAACTTTTTTTTTAATGGTAGAACTGGATGGACTTTTGTCTTTTTTCAGCCAGACTATGTAACTATGTAATACAACTGCACTTTGCCTTTAGTAAATTAACCCCTTTGTCCATTGAACCTACTATGCCAGAGAGGCTGAAGTCATTGAGAAGGTCAAGGCAAAGAATACAAAACCCATCTTATCCGGCGGCTCCTGTGGTGGTAGCGCTACACAGCTATAGGGCCTCTCTGACATCAAACGAACGCCGCGCTGTAACCGGGGCAAACGAGTTATCCACATTAGCTGAAACCTTGGAAACTGGGTATCAGAATTAGACCTCTGATTGCTGGCTTTCATGCTCCTGCAGGACTTCCGGCATCACCTTATGAAAGATGCTCTTCACACATGACATGATCCCCGAGGTATAGGAATCATATTCTCCGCACCCGGTATGCGCCATTGTAAAAAAAAAAATGGTTCTTTAAGGTTCAATAGATGTCTTGTTTACAGTATGGAATGAAAGTCAATCTCTGTCACCAACGATGGTCTGTAAAAATAAATTACGTGGGTACAGTAATGTTACGTGTTGGGTCATTAACCAGCCAATATTGCCGTCAAAACACTCGGGGCATTTATTAGTGCACGCTGCCTGTTCCAATAAGAATCAATATTCGGCATCCAGATGCTTCGTTTTACGGTACCTGGCCATACGCTTCCACCAATGTCTACTAAATGTACTCACCGGCTTTTTTTATGTTCTACTTTTATTATCGTCCCTTGATATAGTTTGACATATTCCATTGCAATTTACAGAAAACTGAGCCATTCGCATCACCCCTGACCCAACGGAGCTTAAAGTCTCATTTTCCTTATCATTAGGAATGATGAGACTCTTGGAATGTTCTTTTTTTTTCCCACCAGACATGCACATCCAGTGATCAGACCATATCAAGCGAGCTCTGAAGGTTTTCATGTGATGCGCCGGCTTACCTTGATCATCAGAGGAGAGCTGAGAATTACATGGAGTTTTTCGGCATTGCCAGCCAGGGTACTTATTACTGGAGATCTCAAGTCTTCGTGAACACGGCTATTTTAAAGCATTTGCATTGGAATGATATGTGTTGTGGAACAATTTGAGACCAGGTATAGATACTTCTATGTTTTCCTGGATATTTGTGGGATGTGAGAAAACACTGGAGCACTCAGATAAGATCCATACAGAAGAATGTACTTCTACTGGATATGCATGTTGGCAAGCTGGCTTACCTGCTGGTTCTCGCCAAGTTGGCCGAGGGCTTGCCTAGCTTCTTCTTGAGATAGGGTGCGTGTTCACTGTACCTGTTCTTGAGGGTACGTACACACTGTACCTGTTCTTGAGGGTGCGTGTTCACTGTACCTGTTCTTGAGGGTACGTACACACTGTACCTGTTCTTGAGGGTACGTATTCACTGTACCTGTTCTTGAGGGTACGTATTCACTGTACCTGTTCTTGAGGGTACGTCCATACTGTACCTGTTCTTGAGGGTACGTATTCACTGTACCTGTTCTTGAGGGTACGTACATACTGTATCTGTTCTTGAGGGTACGTACATACTGTACCTGTTCTTGAGGGTACGTACACACTATACCTGATTTTGAGGGTGCGTACATACTGTACCTGTTCTTGAGGGTATGTACACACTGTACCCCTTCTTGGGGGTACATCCATACTGTACCTGTTCTTGAGGGTACGTCCATACTCTACCTGTTCTTGAGGGTATGTACATGCTGTACCTGTTCTTGATGGTACGTACACACTGTACCTGATCTTGAGGGTGCGCACATACTGTACCTGTTCTTGAGGTTACGTATACACTGTACCCGTTCTTGATGTTATGTACACACTGTACCCGTTCTTGAGGGTATGTACATACTGTACCTGTTCTTGAGAGTACATACACACTGTACCTGTTCTTGAGGGTGCTACACACTGTACCTGTTCTTGAGGGTACTACACACTGTACCTGTTCTTGAGGGTGCCACACACTGTACCTGTTCTTGAGGGTACTACACACTGTACCTGTTCTTGAGGGTACGTCCATACTGTACCCATTCTTGAGGGTACGTTCATATTGTACCCGTTCTTGAGGGTACGTCCATACTGTACCTGTTCTTGAGGGTACATCCATGCTGTACCTGTTCTTGAGGGTATGTCCATGCTGTACCTGTTCTTGAGGGTACGTACATGCTGTACCTGTTCTTGAGGGTACGTCCACGCTGTACCCGTTCTTGAGGGTACGTTCATATTGTACCCGTTCTTGAGGGTACATCCATACTGTACCTGTTCTTGAGGGTCTATCCACGCTGTACCCGTTCTTGAGGGTACGTTCATATTGTACCTGTTCTTGAGGGTACGTCCATGCTGTACCTGTTCTTGAGGGTATGTCCATGCTGTACCTGTTCTTGAGGGTACGTACATGCTGTACCTGTTCTTGAGGGTACGTACATGCTGTACCTGTTCTTGAGGGTACGTCCACGCAGTACCCGTTCTTGAGGGTACGTTCATATTGTACCCGTTCTTGAGGGTACATCCATACTGTACCTGTTCTTGAGGGTCTATCCACGCTGTACCCGTTCTTGAGGGTACGTTCATATTGTACCTGTTCTTGAGGGTACGTTCATACTGTACCTGTTCTTGAGGGTGTATCCACGCTGTACCCGTTCTTGAGGGTACGTTCATATTGTACCTGTTCTTGAGGGTACGTTCATACTGTACCTGTTCTTGAGGGTGTATCCACGCTGTACCCGTTCTTGAGGGTACGTCCATACTGTACCTGTTCTTGAGGGTACGTACATACTGTACCTGTTCTTGGAGGTACGTCCATACTGTACTTGTTCTTGAGGGTACGTCCATACTGTACCTGTTCTTGAGGGTACGTACATACTGTACCTGTTCTTGGGGGTACGTCCATACTGTACCTGTTCTTGGGGGTACGTCCATACTGTACTTGTTCTTGAGGGTACGTCCATACTGTACCTGTTCTTGGGGGTACGTCCATACTGTACCTGTTCTTGGGGGTACGTCCATACTGTACCTGTTCTTGGGGGTACGTCCATACTGTACCTGTTCTTGAGGGTACGTCCATACTGTACCTGTTCTTGGGGGTACGTCCATACTGTACCTGTTCTTGGGGGTACGTCCATACTGTACCTGTTCTTGGGGGTACGTACATACCTTAAAAAACTTGTAAACAGTACAACAGCTATGTGGGGAAGCTCCCCCAATTGGGAACTTACAGTCATGTAGAGGACGGTCAGCGGTAGTAGGCCTGAACTGAAGGCAGCACCTGCCAATGAGGGCAGAATATGGCCTTGCCAGTCCAACCCAAAATGGAGATTGCTGAAGCTGCAGACGGAGGCCCTGGGCTTTCCCTACTCCTCCAGAACCTCTCCCTACCACAAGTACTGTCCCTGACAAGCCACTTTGCAAATTCGTGCCTGGGAGCAGGAGCCTAAAACAACTCTGCGTGGCCCAAGATGGTCACAAAGGTCACCTGGATGCAGTGTAGCCAACTGGAACACTGCTCCAAGGAAACAATGAAACCACCCTTGACTTTCCTTCCAGCTGTATTGCTGCTCTGGGTGAGTGCCACCTACAGTGGAGAAAATAAACTGCATCTGCCTACAGGCCCCCCAGCTCTCATTGAGATGGGGCCCCCATGAACTCCTGCAGACTTCAGATATACTGCCCAGGAGGGCAGCATCTCTTCAGGATGGGGTATTCTCCTCCTGGACAAGAACCCTGCTCTTCCAGGCCCCGGAATATTGGGCATCCTTCCCTCCAGGGATTGGACGAGACTACATAAATTATCAGGCCAAGGGTCTACCTCTTCCAACCATCTACATTCTAGAATCCACAAATGGGCAGAGGGAAGCAGTTGAGCCTGCAGACAGTGATACAGGAGTTGGTCAGAGACTGCAGACACAATACAGGAGATGGTCAGAGACTGCAGACACGATATAGGAGATGGTCAGAGACTGCAGACATGATATAGGAGATGGTCAGAGACAGCACAATACCGAAGTTGGTCAGAAACTGTAGATATGATACAGGAGTTGGTCGGAGACTGTAGACACGATGCAAGCGATAGCCAGAGACTGCAGACACAATACCAGGGATGGTCAGAGACTGCAGACACGATGCAAGGGATGGTCAGAGATTGCAGACACGATGCAAGGGATGGTCAGAGACTGCAGACACGATGCAAGGGATGGTCAGAGACTGCAGACACGATACCAGGGATGGTCAGAGACAGCATACATGATACAAGAGATGGTCAGAGACTGCAGACAGGATACAAGAGATGGTCAGAGACTGCAGACAGGATACAAGAGATGGTCAGAGATTGCAGACAGGATACAAGAGATGGTCAGAGACTGCAGACACGATACAAGAGATGGTCAGAGACTGCAGACACGATACAAGAGATGGTCAGAAACTGCAGACACGATACAAGAGATGGTCAGAGACTGCAGACAGGATGCAAGATTTGGTCAGAGACTGTGGACATAACAAAAGAGATGGTCAGAGACTTCGGACATTATACAAGAGATGGTCAGAGACTGTGGACAGGATACAAGAGATGGTCAGAGACTGTGGACAGGATACAAGAGATGGTCAGAGACTGTGGACATGATACAGGAGATGGTTAGTGACTGCAGACATGATACCAGAGATGGTCAGAGACTGCAGACAGGATACAAAAGATGGTCAGAGACTGCAGACATGATACAGGAGATGGTCAGAGACTGCAAACATGATATAAGAGATGGTCAGAGACTTTGGACATGATATAAGAGATGGTCAGAGACTTTGGACATGATACAGGAGATGGTCAGAGACTTTGGACATGATACAGGAGATGGTCAGAGACTTTGGACATGATACAGAAGATGGTCAGAGACTTTGGACATGATACAGGAGATGGTCAGAGACTGCAGACATGATACAGGAGATGGTCAGAGACTGCAGACATGATACAGGAGATGGTCAGAGACTGCAGACATGATATAGGAGATGGTCAGAGACTGCTGACATGATACAAAGGATGGTCAGAGACTGCAGACATGATACAGGAGATGGTCAGAGACTGCAGACATGATACAGGAGATGGTCAGAGACTGCAGACATGATACAGGAGATGGTCAGAGACTGCTGACATGATACAGGAGATGGTCAGAGACTGCAAACATGATACAGGAGATGGTCAGAGACTGCAGACATGATACAGGAGATGGTCAGAGACTGCAGACATGATACAGGAGATGGTCAGAGACTGCTGACATGATACAGGAGATGGTCAGAGACTTTGGACATGATACAGGAGATGGTCAGAGACTTTGGACATGATACAGGAGATGGTCAGAGACTGCAGACATGATACAGGAGATGGTCAGAGACTGCAGACATGATATAGGACAGCAATGGGCAAACTACGGCCCGCGGGCCGTATACGGCCCGGCGGACCTTTTAATCCGGCCCGCGGAGAACGTGAGGGGAGCTAGGCTCCTCTCACAGTCCGCCCTGAAGACCGGTGTAGCATGAAAATCTGTCTCCTATGAGGATCTGTCCCCCTCGACGTATCTGCGCATGTGCCGGAGATCGGCGATCGGCTGCTAATGCCTGAAACTGGCACATGCGCAGATACGTCGAGGGGGACAGATCCTCATAGGAGACAGATTTTCATGCTACACCGGAACGGCGCGGGAACACGGCGAGAGGAACGCGCGGAGCAAAGGTAAGTGAATTGACACAGGGGGGACTTGGGGACTTAATATGGGGGATGAATTACTATGGGGGATGAATTACTATATGGGGGATGAATTACTATGGGGGATGAATTACTATATGGGGGATGAATTACTATATGGGGGATGAATTACTATAGGGGGGATGAATTACTATAGGGGGGATGAATTACTATGGGGGATGAATTACTATGCTTACTATGGGGGAATATTACTATACTTACTATGGATGACACATACACATCATTCATCTACTCTTGGTCTGGCCCCCGGGTCCAATATATGAACCCATTGCGGCCCTCAAGTCAAAAAGTTTGCCCACCCCTGATATAGGAGATGGTCAGAGACTGCTGACATGCTGCAGATGACTGTCAAAAACCTGTGACCGTGCTATAAGAGTTGTTGTAGACTGGGGACACATCAAGAGACAGTCATAGACTGCAGAAATATTACATGAGACCGCTAGAAGTCATTGCTATAACAGGACAAAAGACAAACACAGGTATGTGCCTGAAGGACCCCTGAGGGCCGAACAAAAAATGCCAAGGGCCCACATGCCCGGGCTGGAGGATGGGCGCCGCATATTAAAAAACAAAGATATGACTTTGATGTATAAATTGCCAAATTCCTGTTGCTGCAACACCGGCAGGGAACGATGCTGGGCCAGCCGATCTGCTATACAAAGAATACATATATACTGGTGCGATGTCCTGCCATCTCGGCCATCCTTCATCCTACAATCAGCATGGGAAGCGTCTTGATTAAACTTTGTTTAACCCTTCTTCCCCCCCTCCCGTCTGTCTCTGCTTCTCCCCCCCCTCCCGTCTGTCTCTGCTTCTCCCCCCTCCCTGTCTGCCTCTTTCTATGACTGTGTCTGAGGTTCTCTCCATGTTCCTCTTCATCTCCCTTCTCGCTCTTCCGGGGGTATCGGGCTCTGGCCTGCTTTCCTACACAGCCGGCTCTGTTCCTCGGCCAAAGAAAGAGCTCACAGATGATTTCTGATGAGTCTGTGCAGCTAATTAGGAGGGAGTTCTGCACGGCTGACACAGTGCTGGCCGGCATGAAAGGGAAATCCTCCTGACTTCATAGAGGGCAGTAATAGTCATCTGCATGCTCAGCGTGGACGGCCAGAACAGATGTGCCACTCGGGGGGGTCATGTACACAGTCCGGGCATTGACCCCCGAAAGGTGCGACCCCGCCCTTCACTTTGTCCTGTGCGGGAGGGATCGCTCCTTCTTCTCTGCTTCCCTGAGCCAGAATCACAAAACCAGAAATTCTCCACAAAACGCTAAAACCGCACAAACGCAGTCCTGATGAGTTACTGACGCATTTTTGGCACATTACGGTGCGTTTTTGATGCTTTTTTTGCATGTTCCGGTGTGTTTTTGATGCATTCTGGTCCATTTTTTCACCTCTCTTTTTCGTCAATTTAAATAGGGACATGTGCGTTTTTTGGTGCATTCTGGTGCATTTTTGTTTAGTTCTGGTCCATTTTTTCCTCTCTCTTTTTCTTCAATTTAAATAGGGACATGTGCTTTCCGGTGCGTTTTTTATGCATTTTTTTGCGTGTTCTGGTGTGTTTTTGATGCGTTCTGGTTCATTTTTTCCTCTCTCTTTCTTCAATATAAATAGGGACATGTGTGTTTTTAGTGAGTTCTGGTCCATTTTTCCCCTTTTTTTTCCATCAATTTAAATAGCGATATGTGCCTCCTGGTGCATTCCGGTGCGTTTTTTATGCATTTTCTGCATGTTCTGGTCCATTTTTCATGCGTTCTGGTCCATTTTTCCCCTTTTTTTCCATCAATTTAAATAGGGACATGTGCTTACTGGTGCATTCCGGTGCATTTTTTATGCATTTTTTTTGCATGTTCCAGTGTGTTGTTCATGCGTTCTGGTTCATTTTTTCCTCTCTCTCTTTCTTCAATTTAAATAGAGACATGTGCGTATTTGATGCAGTCTGGTGCATTTTTGATTAGTTCTGGTCCATTTCCCCCCTCTCCTTTTCTTCAATTTAAATAGGGACATGTGTGTTTTTAGTACATTCTGGTGCATTTTTAGGGAGTTCTGGTCCATTTTTGATGTGTTCTGGTCCATTTCTCCCCTTTTTTCCTCAATTTAAATAGGGACATGTGCTTTCTGGTGCATTCCGGTGCATTTTTGATGCATTTTTTTTTTGTGTTCTGGTCCATTTTTTTCCCCTCTCTTTTTCTTCAATTAAAATAGGGACATGTGCATTTTTGGTGCATTCTGGTGCGTTTTTTTACTCTTTCTTCAATTTAAATAGGGACATGTGTGTTTAGCTCTGGTCCATTTTTCCCCTTTTTTTCCTCAATTTAAATAGGGGCATGTACATTCTTGGTGCGTTCTGGTGCGTTTTTGTTTAGTTCTGGTCCATTTTTGATGCGTTCTGGTCCATTTTTCCCCTTTTGTTCCTCAATTTAAATAGGGACATGTGCGTTTTTAGTACATTCTGGTGCATTTTTAGTGAGTTCTGGTCCATTTTTGATGCGTTCTGGTCCATTTTTCCCCCTTTTTTTCCTCAATTTAAATAGGGACATGTGCTTTCTGGTGCATTCTGGTGCATTTTTTATGCATTTTTTTGCATGTTCTGGTGTGTTTTTGATGTGTTCTGGTTCATTTTTTCCCCTCTATTTTTCTTCAATTTAAATAGGGACATGTGCATCTTTGGTGCATTCTGGTGCGTTTTTTTTTTAGTTCTGGTCCATTTCCCCCTCTCCTTTTCTTCAATTTAAATAGGGACATGTGTGTTTTTAGTACATTCTGGTGCATTTTTAGGGAGTTCTGGTCCATTTTTGATGTGTTCTGGTCCATTTCTCCCCTTTTTTCCTCAATTTAAATAGGGACATGTGCTTTCTGGTGCATTCCGGTGCATTTTTGATGCATTTTTTTTGTGTTCTGGTCCATTTTTTTCCCCTCTCTTTTTCTTCAATTTAAATAGGGACATGTGCATTTTTGGTGCATTCTGGTGCATTTTTTACTCTTTCTTCAATTTAAATAGGGACATGTGTGTTTAGCTCTGGTCCATTTTTCCCCTTTTTTTCCTCAATTTAAATAGGGGCATGGACATTCTTGGTGCGCCCTGGTGCGTTTTTGTTTAGTTCTGGTCCATTTTTGATGCGTTCTGGTCCATTTTTCCCCTTTTGTTCCTCAATTTAAATAGGGACATGTGCGTTTTTAGTACATTCTGGTGCATTTTTAGTGAGTTCTGGTCCATTTTTGATGCGTTCTGGTCCATTTTTTCCCCTTTTTTTCCTCAATTTAAATAGGGACATGTGCTTTCTGGTGCATTCTGGTGCATTTTTTATGCATTTTTTTGCATGTTCTGGTGTGTTTTTGATGTGTTCTGGTTCATTTTTTCCCCTCTATTTTTCTTCAATTTAAATAGGGACATGTGCATCTTTGGTGCATTCTGGTGCGTTTTTTTTTAGTTCTGGTCCATTTTTTCCTCTCTCTTTTCTTCAATTTAAATAGGGACATGTGCTTTCTGGTGCATTCTGGTACGTTTTTGATATTGTTTTGCATGTTTAACGTTTGTTTTTGATGCATTCTGGTCCATTTTTTTCCTCTCTTTTTCTTCAGTTTAAATAGGGACATGTGCATTTTTGGTGCGTTCCGGTGTGTATTTGATGTGTTTTACCACATTCCAGCACAGTTCTGCGCTGGAAAAATGCAGTGTGTTCTACTTTTTTTTTCTGCAATTGGAATGAACTGGAACTGCAAGCTCTGATGTGAACTATGACATTGACAACCAAATCACCTACTTTCTTGGCGTTTTGGATGAAGAAAAATGCGGGGTCCGGGGAGAGCGGATATAGTGAATGCGGGGTCCGGGGAGAGCGGATATAGTGAATGCAGGGTCTGGGGAGAGCGGATATAGTGAATGCAGGGTCCGGGGAGAGCGGATATAGTGAATGCAGGGTCCGGGGAGAGCGGATATAGTGAATGCAGGGTCCGGGGAGAGCAGATATAGTGAATGCGGGGTCCGGGGAGAGCGGATATAGTGAATGCAGGGTCCGGGGAGAGCGGATATAGTGAATGCGGGGTCCGGGAAGACCAGATATAGTGAATACGGGGTCCGGGGAGAGCGGATATAGTGAATGTGGGGTCCGGGGAGAGCGGATATAGTGAATGCAGGGTCAGGGGAGAGCGGATATAGTGAATGCGGGGTCCGGGGAGAGCGAATATAGTGAATGCGGGGTCCGGGGAGAGCGGATATAGTGAATGCGGGGTCCGGGGAGAGCAGATATAGTGAATGCGGGGTCCGGGGAGAGCGGATATAGTGAATGCCGGGTCCGGGGAGAGCGGATATAGTGAATGCGGGGTCCAGGGAGAGCAGATATAGTGAATGCAGGGTCCGGGGAGAGCGGATATAGTGAATGCAGGGTCCGGGGAGAGCGGATATAGTGAATGCAGGGTCCGGGGAGACCAGATATAGTGAATACGGGGTCCGGGGAGAGCGGATATAGTGAATGCGGGGTCCGGGGAGAGCGGATATAGTGAATGCGGGGTCCGGGGAGAGCGGATATAGTGAATGCGGGGTCCAGGGAGAGCGGATATAGTGAATGCAGGGTCCGGGGAGAGCGGATATAGTGAATGCAGGGTCCGGGGAGAGCGGATATAGTGAATGCAGGGTCCAAGGAGACCAGATATAGTGAATGCGGGGTCCAGGGACAGCGGATATAGTGAATCCAGGGTCCAAGGAGACCAGATATAGTGAATGCGGGGTCCAGGGACAGCGGATATAGTGAATGCAGGGTCCGGGGAGAGCGGATATAGTGAATCCAGGGTCCGGGGAGAGCGGATATAGTGAATGCAGGGTCCAAGGAGACCAGATATAGTGAATGCGGGGTCCAGGGACAGCGGATATAGTGAATGCAGGGTCCGGGGAGAGCGGATATAGTGAATCCAGGGTCTGGAGAGAGCGGATATAGTGAATGCAGGGTCCGGGGAGAGCGGACATAGTGAAAGCAGGGTCCGGGGAGAGCGGATATAGTGAATGCGGGGTCCGGGGAGAGCGGATATAGTGAATGCGGGGTCCGGGGAGAGCGGATATAGTGAATGCGGGGTCTGGGGAGAGCGGATATAGTGAATGCAGGGTCCAGGGAGAGCAGATATAGTGAATGCAGGGTCCGGGGAGAGCGGATATAGTGAATGCGGGGTCCGGGGAGAGCGGATATAGTGAATGCAGGGTCCAGGGAGAGCAGATATAGTGAATGCAGGGTCCGGGGAGAGCGGATATAGTGAATGCGGGGTCCGGGGAGAGCGGATATAGTGAATGCAGGGTCCGGGGAGAGCGGATATAGTGAATGCGGGGTACGGGGAGAGCGGATATAGTGAATGAGGGGTCCGGGGAGAGCGGATATAGTGAATGCGGGGTCCGGGGAGAGCGGATATAGTGAATGCGGGGTCTGGGGAGAGCAGATATAGTGAATGCGGGGTCCGGGGAGAGCAGATATAGTGAATGCGGGGTCCGGGGAGAGTGGATATAGTGAATGCAGGGTCCGGGGAGAGCAGATATAGTGAATGCAGGGTCCGGGGAGAGCGGATATAGTGAATGCCGGGTCCGGGGAGAGCGGATGTAGTGAATGCGGGGTCCGGGGAGAGCGGATATAGTGAATGCGGGGTCTGGGGAGAGCGGATATAGTGAATGCGGGGTCCAGGGAGAGCGGATATAGTGAATGCAGGGTCCGGGGAGAGTGGATATAGTGAATGCAGGGTCCGGGGAGAGCAGATATAGTGAATGCGGGGTCCGGGGAGAGCGGATATAGTGAATGCGGGGTCCGGGGAGAGCGGATATAGTGAATGCGGGGTCCGGGGAGAGCGGATATAGTGAATGCGGGGTCCGGGGAGAGCGGATATAGTGAATGCAGGGTCAGGGGAGAGCGGATATAGTGAATACAGGGTTCGGGGAGAGCGGATATAGTGAATTCAGGGTAAACTGATGATAAACTGATGTAAACTGATGTAACTGAATGTAAACTGATGAAAAACAGATGTGAACTGATGAATAACTGACTTAAAGTGATGAAAAACGGATGTGAACTGATGTAAATGGATGTAAACTGATGAAAAACGGATGTGAACTGATGAATACCTGACGTGAACTGATGAATAACTGATGTAAACTGATGTAAATGGATGTAAATTGATGAAAAAACAGATGTAAACTGATGAATAACTGATGTAAACTGATGAATAACTGGCGTAAACGTATGAAAAACTGACATAAACTTATGTAAACTGATGAATAACTGACTTAAAGTGATGAAAAACGGATGTGAATTGATGAAAAACTAATGTAAACTGATGTAAATGGATGTAAACTGATGAAAAACGGATGTGAACTGATGAATAACTGACGTAAAGTGATGAATAACTGACGTAAACGGATGCCAACTGACGAAAAACTGATGTAAACTGATCTCTTTTTTCTTGGAAAAAACGTGACTGAACTGATGAAAAAAACCCAGAACGCCCGCGTGAAAGGGGTCAAAGTCATTCCGTGTCTAATCACAGCACAGGTTGGCAGGGCGCGCGCACGTACGCATGAAACTTGGGAGCAGGCGGCAATGAACATACGTGTTGTCCAAGCCTTCAGCTGCCACCCGCTTGCAGTACATGTCCTGTGAAGTGAGCGGGCAGACGGGGGGCTGTAGTAAATCATGAATGTGGGGTAGTAGCGCTGCAAAGGTGTTTATACATCATACAGTATATATATATATTTGTGGTGTTTATACATCATACACTATATATATATTTGTGGTTGAAATGAATGTGAAGGATTCGCTGTAGCAGCTTTCTAATGGTGGCAGATTTATTAGTCCTTTATAGGGAGAGTTTCTACGTCTTCACATATTTGTGACACAATCATCCAGTGTGACAGTTGCTTTGGTCAGAGAGGGTCGGAGATAATAAGGCCGGAGCAGGCTTCCCTCTGGATCTCCCATCACATCCCTGTGTAATATGTGTGTCCGCGCCATCTAATGATCTTTACACTGCAGGGTAATGTCAGCCTCCTCCCTGTGAAGTCATTTAGTACATTAAAGGGCAAAAATCTCAAAGAGTATTTTTAGTTACCGCAACACTGACAGCGGCTCCATTTCTCCTTTTTTTTTTTTTGGAGCATTAAGGCCAATTTAGTGGTGCTGGAGAAAAAAAAAAAAGGCCTTGGGTGTGACATTAAAGAGGGGAGGCTGCCACTGCTGCTGTTTCCCATTGAAAATACTAGTCGCCTGGCTATTATTCATGTATTTTTGGAAATTTCTGAATCGTGCCAATCAGGAGTTCTGGCTGCGCTCTGAAATTTACCATCTGCCTGCTCGACTTAGAAAGTACTAAAGTCAGAAATAGCCAGGCAACTAGTATTTTTTTTTTTAGAAGGAGCTCAGCAATCAGGGGCATAGATATGGGGGGAATAGGGGGGTCCAAACCCCCCTTCCCCAGAGCTTCTGCAGCAGCAGCAAGCAGTGACGACCGCTGAGCATCTGAAGCAGGAGCTGTTCCCGCCACCTGTCAGGAGACAGGCAATTCAGAGTGAAGGAGGATTTCCTCGGCTCCAGTACCCAGTGGAGGAAGGATTGCCTCTCACTCTGAACTGCCTGGTCTGGCAAGTGTGTTAAGGACAGGGGAAAGCTGTACTGGAGGGAAAGTTGTACTGTGGAAGCTTTGTATCAGGGGCATACTGACCATTTGGAAACTCGGGCACTGCCCAAGGACACGGGGTCAGTAGGGGGCCCCATGAGATGCCCCTGGTACCTTTTTCATAGGCTTTTTTGAGTTTGGGCAAGGACACAGGGGCCCCATGATCCCCTATTGCCCAGGGGCCCCATGAGTTGTCAGTCCACCCCTGCTCTGTACTGAGGGGAAGTGTGTTCTGGGGAGAGCTCTGTACTGGAGGAGTGCTGTACTGGGAAAGAGCTGTACTGGAGGAAGAGTGGTACTGGATAAGCTCTGTACTGGGGGAAAATGTGTACTGGAGAGAGCTCAGTACTGAAGGAGTGCTGTACTGGAGGGAAAGTTGTACTGTGGATGCTCTGTACTGAGGGGAAGTGTGTACTGGTGAGAGCTCTGTACCGGAGGAGTGCTGTACTGGGAGACAGCTGTACTGGAGGAAGAGTGGTACTAGGGAAACTCTGTACTAGGGGAAAATGTGTACTGAGGAGAACCCTGTACTGAAGGGAGAGCTGTACTGGGAGAGAGTTGCACTGGGGAAGCTCTGTACTGGGGGGAAATGTGTACTGGGGAGAGCTCTTCTTGGGGTTAGTTGTACTGGTGGAGCTCTGTACAGGGGGAGCTTTGTACGTAAGGGAGATCTGTACTGGAGGTAAGGAGGGAGAGCTGCACTGGGGGTTGGGAGTTGTCCTGGGGAAACTTTGTACTGGGAGAACTTTGTACTTGGAGGTGGAGATCTGAACTAAAGGGAGATCTGTACTGGAGGGAGAACTGTACTTGGGGGGAGAAAGTTGTACTGGGGGAGCTGTACTGGAGGGAGAGTTGTACTGGGGGGGGGGGACTGTACTGGAGGGAGAGTTGTACTGGGAAAGCTCTGTACTGGGAGGAAATTTGTACTGGGGAGAGTTCTTCTTGGGATAGTTGTGCTTATATTTATGTACCTCTGTACAGAGGGAGCTTTGTACTGAAGGGAGATCAGTACTGGAAGGATGGAGGGAGAGCTGCACTGGGGAAGGGGGGGAGTTGTCCTGGGGAAGCTCTGTATTGGTAAAACTTTGTACTGGCAGGGGGAGATCTGTACTGGAGGGAGAACTGTACTGGGGGGGAGAGAGTTGGACTGAGGTAGCTTCATATTGGGAGAGGGAGATCTGTACTGGGGGGGGAGAGAGAGTTGTACTGGGGGTGTTCTGTCATGGGGAGGAGACCTGTACTGAAGCGAGATCTGTACTGCAGGGAGGGTTGGACGGGGGGAGTGCTGGCCTTAAGGACAGGGGAAGCTGTAATGGGACAGCTTTGTATTGGGAAAGGGAGATCTGTACTGAAGGGAGAGTTGTACTGGGTAAGCTCTGTACTGGAGTTGTACTGGGAAAAATTTGTAGGTACTGGGTAAGCTCTGTACTGGGGGAGCTGGTACTAAGCGGGGAGACCTGTACTGAAGAGAGATCTGATCTGTACTGGAGAGAGCGCTGGACTTGGGGAGAGCTGGGCTTAGGGAAGGAGGGGGAAGCATCTGTACTGGAGGGAGAGCTGGACTGGGGGAAGAGCTGGGCTTAGGGAAGAGGGGGAGAGATGTACTGGGGGGAAGATCCGTACTTAAGGGAGATTTGTTCTGAAGGGCGAGCTGTACGGGGGAAGAGCAGCACTGGAGGAAGTGTTGCACTGGGGAAGTTCTGTACCTGGGGGGGGGGGGGGCATCTGTACTGGAGGGAGAGCAGGACTGGGGGAAGAGCTGGACTGGAGAGGGAACTGTACTGGGTGGAGCTATTTCGGGGGAGAGTTGTACTGGGGGAGCTCTATACTGGAAGAGCTTTGTACTGGGAAGGGGGGGGGGGGGGGTAGATCTATACTGAACAGAGATATGTACCGGAGGGAAACCGTATCCCCTTTTGATCACTGCATTCTGCATGTTGTGCTGTATATGACACTTCTGACCACTGCACGCTAAGTACATTATATACCCCTGACTACGGAACGCTAAGTACATTATATACCCCTGACCACTGCACGCTAAGTACATTATATACCCCTGACCACTGCACACTATGTACATTATATACCCCTGACCACTGCACGCTAAGTACATTATATACCCCTGACCACTGCACACTATGTACATTATATACCCCTGACCACTGCACGCTAAGTACATTATATACTCCTGACCACTGAACGCTAAGTACATTATATACCCCTGACTACTGAACGCTAAGTACATTATATACCCCTGACCACTGCACGCTAAGTACATTATATACCCCTGACCACTGCACTCTAAGTACATTATATACCCCTGACTACTGAACGCTAAGTACATTATATACCCCTGACCACTGCACGCTAAGTACATTATATACCCATGACTACTGAACGCTAAGTACATTATATACCCCTGACCACTGCACGCCAAGTACATTATATACCCCTGACCACTGCACGCTATGTACATTATATACCCCTGACCACTGCACGCTAAGTACATTATATACCCCTGACCACTGCACGCTAAGTACATTATATACCCCTGACCACTGCACGCTAAGTACATTATATACTCCTGACCACTGCACTCTAAGTACATTATATACCCCTGACCACTGCACTCTAAGTACATTATATACCCCTGACCACTGCACTCTAAGTACATTATATACCCCTGACCACTGCACGCTAAGTACATTATATACTCCTGACCACTGCACGCTAAGTACATTATATACTCCTGACCACTGCACTCTAAGTACATTATATACCCCTGACTACTGAATGCTAAGTACATTATATACCCCTGACCACTGCACGCTAAGTACATTATATACCCCTGACCACTGCACTCTAAGTACATTATATACCCCTGACTACGGAACGCTAAGTACATTATATACCCCTGACCACTGCACGTTAAGTACATTATATACCCCTGACCACTGCACACTATGTACATTATATACCCCTGACCACTGCACGCTAAGTACATTATATACTCCTGACCACTGCACTATAAGTACATTATATACCCCTGACTACGGAACGCTAAGTACATTATATACCCCTGACCACTGCACACTAAGTACATTATATACCCCTGACCACTGCACGCTATGTACATTATATACCCCTGACCACTCTACGCTAAGTACATTATATACTCCTGATCACTGCACTATATACAGTCAGGTCCATAAATATTGGGACATGGACACAATTCTAACATTTTTGGCTCTATACACCACCGCAATGGATTTGAAATGAAACGAACAAGATGTGCTTTAACGGCAGACTGTCAGCTTTAATCTGAGGGTATTTACATCCAAATCAGGTGAACGGTGTAGGAATTACAACAGTTTGCATATGTGCCTCCCACTTGTTAAGGGGCCAAAAGTAATGGGACAGAATAATAATCATAAATCAAACTTTCACTTTTTAATACTTGGTTGCAAATCCTTTGCAGTCAATTACAGCCTGAAGTGTGGAACGCATAGACATCACCAGACGCTGGGTGTCATCCCTGGTGATGCTCTGCCAGGCTTCTACTGCAACTGTCTTCAGTTCCTGCTTGTTCTTGGGGCATTTTCCCTTCAGTTTTGTCTTCAGCAAGTGAAATGCTCAATCGGATTCAGGTCAGGTGATTGACTTGGCCATTGCATAACATTCCACTTCTTTCCCTTAAAAAACTCTTTGGTTGCTTTTGCAGTCTGCTTTGGGTCATTGTCCATCTGCACTGTGAAGCGTCCAATGAGTTGTGAAGCATTTGGCTGAATATGAGCAGATAATATTCCCGAAACACTTCACAATTCATCCGGCTGCTTTTGTCAGCAGTCACATCATCAATAAATACAAGAGAAGCAGTTCCATTGGCAGCCATACATGCCCACGCCATGACACTACCACCACCATGCTTCACTGATGAGGTGGTATGCTTAGGATCATGAGCAGTTCCTTTCCTTCTCCATACTCTTCTCTTCCCATCACTCTGGTACAAGTTGATGTCGGTCTCATCTCTCCATAGGATGTTGTTCCAGAACTGTGAAGGCTTTTTTACATGTCGTTTGGCAAACTCTAATCTGGCCTTCCTGTTTTTGAGGCTCACCAATGGTTTCCATCTTGTGGTGAACCCTCTGTATTCACTCTGGTGAAGTCTTCTCTTGATTGGTGACTTTGACACACATACACCTACCTCCTGGAGAGTGTTCTTGATCTGGCCAACTGTTGTGAAGGGTGTTTTCTTCACCAGGGAAAGAATTCTTTGGTCATCCACCACAGTTGTTTTCCGTGGTCTTCCGGGTCTTTTGGTGTTGCTGAGCTCACCGGTGCGTTCCTTCTTTTTAAGAATGTTCCAAACAGTTGTTTTGGCCACGCCTAATGTTTTTGCTATCTCTCTGATGGGTTTGTTTTGTTTTTTCAGCCTAATGATGGCTTCACTGATAGTGACAGCTCTTTGGATCTCATCTTGAGAGTTGACAGCAACAGATTCCAAATGCAAATAGCACACTTGAAATGAACTCTGGACCTTTTATCTGCTCATTGTAATTTGGATAATGAGGGAATAACACACACCTGGCCATGGAACAGCTGAGAAGCCAATTGTCCCATTACATTTGGTCCCTTAACAAGTGGGAAGCACATATACAAACTGTTGTAATTCCTACACCGTTCACCTGATTTGGATGTAAATACCCTCAAATTAAAGCTGACAGTCTGCAGTTAAAGCACATCCTGTTAGTTTCATTTCAAATCCATTGTGGTGGTGTATAGAGCCAAAAATGTTAGATTTGTGTCCATGTCCCAATATTTATGGACCTGACTGTATATTGTACAACAGTTGCTTGTTAAAAAAAAAAATATCTATCAATGTTGCCATGAAGGCAATTTCTGTGACGAAGTGACAACACTCTGCCCCCTTCTCCCACGCGTTCCCTTGCATTGTCACCCAATCACCTACCTCCAGTGGCTACTATGGCTCACAATGCACATGTCATGTTCCCCATCAGGAACACCCACCCTGAGAAATGGGCTGAAGCGAAGGTCATGTTGACCAGAAGTGTCTGCAAAGCGGCTGCAAGGAGATCAGCAATGCTGTTATGTACCAAGAGATTAAACAACGATGGTGATATTGCCGATTGTAGCGATTGCCTATGAAATGCTGTCATTCGCGGTTTACATCTCCTGCAGGATTTCTGAGTACAGTGCTTGTGTGGGGGAGCGTTCCGAATTTCTGCAGGAAGCTGACAGACTAATAAAGCAATGCCAGGGGATGATTGTGATATTTATTGAACCGTCTTCATGCCAAGTGCAGGTGTTGATGCCACACGCCGGGTCTAATTGGCAGCCTACCCCCTTCCCCATCGGGACCGGCGGGGGATTTCCTGGGAAAAGCTGATCAATGGTGTTGGAGAATTCTGCTGAGGAAAGCTGAGGCCAGAGAAGGAATATTGAATATTTTATAAGAATTGCACATTTCCACCGGACTCTTCTAAACAGGGAGGGGGGGGGACCTATGCCAACGTCTCTCCATTAACCCCTTGTTATCCCAGAGTCTCAGCCTTATCCTCGTTCTCATACACCCCCCGTCGTCTTGATGCAGCTTTGTATTGGATCCTAAGGCAGAGGCCGGCCCGGACTGCGGAGGCTGCCATCTCCAAGCCTTGGTTGTTCTCATGAAGCTTTAAGGCAGTGGACTCCAAACTGCGGCCCGGGGGCCAGACGCGGCCCTTGAGGCACTATTTCATGTACTGACACCAACAATTGGGTATAATTTCCCCCCCCGCTTACACCAATGAAGGGGGCACAACTCCTTCCAATGACACCAACAATGGGGCAAAATTCCTCCCAGTGACACAATTGATAGGGTCCAATGACCTCAACCATGGGGCACAATTCCTCCCAGTGACACAAATGAAAGGGTCTAATGACATCAACAATGGGGCAAAATTCCTCTCAGTGACACAATTGATAGGATCCAATGACATCAACGATGGGGTGCAATTCCTCCCAGTGACACAATTGATACGGTCCAATGACATCAACCATGGGGCACAATTCCTCCCAGTGACACAATTGATAGGGTCCAATGACATCAATCAACAATGGGACACAATTCCTCCCAGTGACACAATTGATAGGGTCCAATGACATCAAGATGGGGCACAATTCCTTCCAGTGATATCATTGATAGGGTCCAATGACATCAATGATAGGGTAGAATTCCTCCCAGTGACACAAATGATAGGGTCCAATGACATCAAAGATGGGGCACAATTCCTCCCACTGACACAAATGATAGGGTCCAGTTACATCAATGATGGGGCACAATTCCTTCCACTGACACAAATGATAGGGTCCAATGACATCAACGATGGGGCACAAATCCTCCCACTGACACAAATGATAGGGTCCAATGACACCAACGATGGGGCAGAATTCCTCCCAGTGATATAATTGATAAGGCCCAATGACATCAACGATGGGGCACAGTTCCTCCCAGTGACACAAATGATAGGGTCCAAAGACATCAACGATGGGGCACAATTCCTCCCACTGACACAAATGATAGGGTCCAATGACACCAATGATGGGGCAGAATTCCTCCCACTGACACCAAACAATGGGGCATTATTTTTTTTCCACTGACGTCGGGACCTTTCTACTCCCACTGGCAGTTTCACAAATAGCTCTGCGAATGTTTATATATTTTCTTTATACACTCCCAATGTTGGGGGTCATGTATGTGTGACTCTCGGAGGGCGATGTCCGTTCCACAGTCCCATAGACGTGTTGTAGTGTCACTGAGACAAGGACTGACAGGAATAAGATCATCCCCAAAGCACTGCACTGTATCAATCCTGGAAATAAAACATTCTCTGCTCTGTGTCCCAGCCAGGCCCTGTGGGGTCCTCACATGTGCTATTACAATCGGGAACTACTAATAGTAACACTTCGTGTATTTCAATTTTTTTTTACAAGGACATAATGGAGAAAACAATAAAACAGATTCCGGGATATATAAAGCCTTAATTAAATATTTGTACTGTACAGGCTGATCGAAGTTTTATCTTGTCCTTGTCTGCTCCCGGGGTGAAGACATAACACAGGGAATGAAATACTCAACAGCCTTGGAAATGTGCAGCAGCCTCATCTGCTGGTACATGGCTGGTACACGGATGGTACAAGGATGGTACATGGATGGTACACGGATGGTACAAAGGATGGTACAAGGATGGTAAACAGATGGTACATGGATGGTACACGGATGGTACAACGATGGTACACGGATGGTAAACAGATGGTACACGGATGGTACACAGATGGTACATGGATGGTACCAGGATGGTAAACAGATGGTACACGGATGGTACACGGATGGTTCACGGATGGTACACGGATGGTACACGGATGGTACACAGATGGTACACGGATGGTAAACGGATGGTAGACGGATGGTACACGGA
This sequence comes from Staurois parvus, assembly GCF_062004578.1. Taxonomy (NCBI): domain Eukaryota; kingdom Metazoa; phylum Chordata; class Amphibia; order Anura; family Ranidae; genus Staurois; species Staurois parvus. Next base: position 76,898 of record NW_028319680.1, on the reverse strand, counting down.
TGGTACCAGGATGGTAAACAGATGGTACACGGATGGTACACGGATGGTACACGGATGGTACACAGATGGTACACGGATGGTAAAAGGATGGTACATGGATGGTACACGGATGGTACATGGATGTTACATGGATGGTGCACAGATGGTACATGAATTGTACATGGATGGTACACGGTTGGTACACGGATGGTACATGGATGGTACACGGATGGTACATGGATGGTACACGGATGGTACAATAATGGTACACAGATGGTACATGGATGGTACACAGATGGTACACGGATGGTACACGAATGGTACACAGATGGTACACAGATGGTACAGGAATGGTACATGGATGGTACACGGATGGTACGTGGATGGTACACAGTTGGTACATGGATGGTACACGAATGGTACATGGATGGTACACGGATGGTACATGGATGGTACACGGATGGTACACAGATGGTACATGGATGGTACAAGGATGGTACAAGGATGGTACATGGATAGTACACGGATGGTACAAGAATGGTACATGGATGGTACACGGATGGTACATGGATGGTACACGGATGGTACACAGATGGTACACGGATGGTACAAGGATGGTACAAGGATGGTACATGGATGGTACACGGATGGTACAAGAATGGTATACAGATGGTACACGGATGGTACATCCCACATGGAAGAAAAATATATTTTAAATATACTTTAAAAAAAATCTCCCAAATATATTGGCATATATTTGAAATACTACAATTTTGGCCGTATTCAATATATTTCAATAAATACATAAGTAAGTAATTCTTTGCTATAAGCAAATTGTGAAAAAAAAAAATACTGATCACTTCCCCAAAGTAGTTCAATGTTACTATGGTAACATTATACTACTTTGGTCATAGTGAAAAATGAAAAAAAAAATCTTTTAAAAAAAGAGAAAAAAAATTAATAAAAAATTAAAAATAATAAAAAAATTTAAAAAAAATTATCAATTTTTTTTTGTACTGTCACCAGTCAGTGTCCCTGATCACCGCCATGCCAGTTATATGATGACGCTGTACTGCACTGGTGACGGTATGTAAAAAAAAAAATAGTGAAAATAATTTTTTTCATTTCTTCATTTTCTGAAAAATGATGACAAAAAAAGTACGTCGGACTGTCTACTCTGCAAAAAGGGGTCATTTGGGGGATATCTGTACCGTCCTGACATTTGGGGGATATCTGTACCGTCCTGACATTTGGGGGATATCTGTACTGTCCTGACATTTGGGGGATATCTGTACTGTTCTGACATTTGGGGGATATCTGTACTGTTCTGACATTTGGGGGGATATCTGTACTGTCCTGACATTTGGGGGATATCTGTACTGTTCTGACATTTGGGGGATATCTGTACCGTCTGACATTTGGGGGATATCTGTACCGTCCTGACATTTGGGGGGATATCTGTACTGTCCTGACATTTGGGGGATATCTGTACTGTCCTGACATTTGGGGGATATCTGTACTCTCCTGACATTTGGGGGATATCTGTACCGTCCTGACATTTGGGGAATATCTGTACTGTTCTGACATTTGGGGGGATATCTGTACTGTCCTGACATTTGGGGGATATCTGTACTGTCCTGACATTTGGGGGATATCTGTACCGTTCTGACATTTGGGGGGATATCTGTACTGTCCTGACATTTGGGGGATATCTGTACTGTTCTGACATTCTTGGACCTCAAGAAATGAGATTGTCTGTCAGTACTTCAGGATTGATCAATATTCAGATCTATACCATAGTTTGTGAACTCTATAACTTTCCTACAAACTAAATAATACATCCTAATTTGGGTTATTTTCACCAAAGACATGTAGCAGAATACATCTCGGCCTAAATTTATGAAGAACAATTATTTATT